>NW_026516426.1:0-46700 GCF_025602895.1 Polychytrium aggregatum
GGATAGACTTTCCCGGCTTTGGCAAACGAGGTTCCTTTCCATCCTCGGTCCGTACAAACTCAATGGACAAGTCATACGGACGATGAGGAGGCAAGGAAGAAGGAGGGTCAGACTTGAGGCTGAAAACGTCGCCAAACTCATTGTATTGAGTGGGACGCCTCGAGAGTCAACAGGGGTGCAGACTCGGCATACACCTTCGTCGTGAGCACGGACCTTATCGACACCGTAGGATACGTCTCCGGGCGAAGGAGGACGGATATCCATTTGGGCAGCGAAAATGTCGAGCTTGTCTTCCCGTGCAAGACGGAGAAGACTCGCCGCATTAACGAGCTCAATGTCGGGTGAAGATAAGCCGTTGGCTCTTCAGAAAGCGAAGCAGAGTCAAGGCGGGAAGAAAGGGAAGGCGAAGTGCCAAAGGAGGGAAACGGTGTAAGGGAAGGACCGGAGGGAGGAGGAGTCAAAGGCGAAGTGCCCGAAGGGGGAGGCGAGGAGCCGGAAGCGGACGGAGTGTCCAAGGAAGAAGCAGAGACATCCGCGAGGATGTGTCCATCAGCAAGGCAAGAGGGATCGGAGAATGAAAGGGAGAGGGACTTCCAATTAACAACTGGATTATGCAAGCGCATCCAGGGAAGACCAAGAGTGATGGGAGTGGTGGAGAGTCGAGTCACAAGAAAAGAAATCGACTCGGTGTGGGAACCAATGGTCAGAGTCAAAGGCGCGGTTTGGAAACGAATGAAACCGGCCGAAGAACCATCAGCAAGGGAAACGGAGTAAGGAGTAGAAAGAGGGATAAGAGAGAGTTTATGGAGATCGGCAAAGGCAGGATCAATGAGGGCAAGAGCGGAACATCCATCATCAATAAAAACAGAAAGGGAGATGGAGACCGGGCCAGAAAGACTCATGACGATAAGAGTGGCCGGAAGAAGAAGCTTATCGTCCGATAGTGACGAGTCAGAGGGGGAAGATGTTCGTATCGCCGAACAGACCACCTCGCTTACTTGCGAGGTGCTGCTCGGCTGTGAGCATTTCCCGAGTTCCGTTTGACCAGAACCGGGCACTGCTGAACATCGCGACTGCCGGGACAAGACTTTTCCCCGCAGTACAAGCAGAGACCCTGCTCACGACGTCGCTTTTTCTCGACGTCGGAGAGCTTAGCAGGGCGGACCGAGACAGAGTCAAGGTCCATGGGAGTGGGTGCAGAAGAGGAGGAAGAAGAAACATGCGCGGGAGAATGGTGGTGATGGGGAGCAGAGCGAGAAGAAGGAGGAGGAGGTTGGGAACGGGAGGAGACCTTGAGACGATGGAGGGCATCGTCGTACTCGACCGCTGCCTTGATCAACTCGGGCAAGGAAGCGGGAGCGGGGCGGAGACCGATGAGGTGGAACTTGACCTCAGACTTCAAACCCTCCTTGAAGAAGTGCATCTTGGTGGGTTCGTCAGTCTGGACGCGGGCGGCGAGCTGGACGAAGCGGGTGGCGAAGGCTTGGCAGGACTTGAGCTGGACCAAGCGTTTGAGGTCGTTCAAGGCCTTATCTTGCGAGGAGGCCGTGTCCTCACCGAAGGTCGACTTGAGGGCAACTTCAAAATCCGCGAAGGAAGCCGGGAAGCGGTTGGCCATATAAAAGGCGGCCTCGTACCATTTGAAAGCTTCGCCGCGGAGGAAGGAGGTGGCATAAAGGACCTTCTGGCGCTCGGGCGCAAAGAAGGCAGGATCGGCGAGGAAGACGAGGTGGCACTGGGCGAGGAAGGCCGTCGTCTCGTCGCGGGAACCTAGGAACTCCTTGGGCTTGTTCACCTGGTAGACCTGGCGGGGAGCGGCGGCGGGAGCTTGCAGATCTTGGATCTGACGATGGAGAGCAGCGTTCTGGGTCATGAGGGCGTTCATACGCTCCTCCATGCGCGCCAGGTACGCATTGAGATCTGCCGGGGGTGCAGCAGGCTCAGCCATCGGATCGACGAGGGAAAGAGAGGCGAAAGAAGAAGAAAGGCCGGGAAGCCAAGAGGGAGCGTTCAAAATGATGTTAGAGTCCAAAGGGGACTCAACGGCAAAAGAAGAAGTGAGCTCGAAGTGAGCTCAGGGAAAGCAAGGGTAGAGTCCGAAGTGGACTCGGAGAGGGAGCGAGGGAAGCAAAGATCCGTTCAAGATAAGACTTGTCTCGAAATGAGACGTGAGGAACACTCAGAGAATAAAGTAGAAGGCACTTTATTTAGTCCTATTTTGAACGCTAAGGTTCGACTACACATCGCGGGGGTCAGGCTATTTATAGACAAGTCCGGACTTGGCAGCGAAGGGCGGCCAAGGGAGGGAAAAGTGGGCGATCGAGCAGGGCGAAGGGGGCGATGCACGAACGAGGGCCGAGAAGGACCACCGAGACAGGCAGAGAACCAAAGCGAGAGAGGCGCAAGCAAAAGCGAAGCACCTGGCAGGAGAAACGTGCAAAGGCGAAGCAATGTGACTCAACGTCCAAGAAGCGGATTGGTCAAGTATAAGGTTGGGGCAAATGCATGCGAGATGAACAAGAGATCGGGGCGGTCAGGCAGGTCATGAGTCACCGGTGGGGGGACACATGACCGGCAGCCGAATTGCAACCAATCGCAGCAAGGCGCGTGCACAAACAAACCGGCGCGTGCGAAGAAGACAAAGGAAGCGGAGCAGCGCGGGAAAACGGAAGTGCGGAAGGAGCGGAAAAGACAGGCAAAAGGCGGAAAATCGGAGGGGAACTGCAAGGCTACACACAAACAAACAGAAAGGCAAAAGAATAGCCAAGTGTGCAGTCAAAGTGGAGAACAAGCAGGAGCTATCCCTAACACATCCTGGTGTCGGCGGTCGTAGTACTTCGCCATCACTTGTTGCGCATCCGTGAGCGCGTCGGCGATCATCTTGTGTCGGACTTGATGATCTTTGACAAAGGCACTTGGTTTGGGAGGCAATCCAGCCGTGGACTCGGTCAGTGTCAAGGAGGTGGGAACATCAGGCTGGAATCCGTAGAGCGCCTCAAAGGGGCTCAAGCCAGTTGTGCTCGACTTGGCGGTGTTGTATGCAAACTCTGCATGACTCAGCTGTATGTCCCAGTCGTCTTGGCTGGTCGAGGCGTATGTCCTCAGGTATTGCTCGAGGGTGCGGATCGTCCGCTCGGACTGTCCATCCGTTTGTTGGTGGTGCGAGGTTGACATGTTCAGCTTGGTGCCGAGATGGTCGAACAGACTTGTCCAAAACAAGGAGGTGAATCGGGGGTCTCGATCACTGACGATGGACTTTGGGAGGCCGTGGTGCTTGAACACATGCTTGAAGAACAGCAGTGCAAGGTCAGGCGCGGAGCATGTCGTCTGGCACGGCACAAAGTGTGCCATCTTGCTGAACCTGTCGACAAAGACAGCGATTGCATCGTGGTCCAACTTGGTCGTCGGTAGATGCGTGATGAGATCCATGGACATGCTGGTCCAGGGGCGGTCGGGAACAGGCAGGGGTTGCAGCAATCCTTGCTCTCGGGTCGTGCGTGACTTGACCATCTTGCAGGTATGGCAGGACTCGATGTACTTCTCGACGGTGCGCTTCATTCCAGGCCAGTATGCGACTTTGGCCAGTCGGTCGTATGTCTTCTCGACTCCAAAGTGTCCAGCGAGGGGCGAGTCGTGGACCTCTTGGAGCAACTTGGTCTTCAACGACGGAATGTCCGGCACACAGACACGGCTGTCCTTCTTCAGGAGGAGCAGGCCATCACGCACTGTGTACTCGGATGATTCGTCGTCCTTGGGGAGCTTAGACACCTTTCGGAACAGTTCTCCGAACTGTTTGTCGTTGGCGATGTTGTCTCGGACAACATCCAGCATCGTGTTGTCGACACTGACAGTCGACTCGTACAGTGACGCCAATTGGTAGTCGGGGCGTCGGGACAGTGCGTCAGGCACCACATTGAGTTTGCCTTTCTGGTATACAACCTCGTAGTTGTACTCGGCGAGGAACTCCATCCATCGCGCTTGGCGTCGGCTCAGGTTCTTCTTGGTGTCGAGGTAACGCAGTGACTGGTGGTCCGTCACAATCTTGAAGGGCTTGGCGGTACCGTGGAGGTACACTCGGAACTTCTGCAGCGCGTAGATGATCGCAAGCTGCTCCTTCTCGTGCACGGGATAGTTGATCTCGTGTTGGGACAGTTTGCGCGACTCGAAGGCAACGGGCCTTCCCTCCTGCATCAAAACAGCTCCCACCGCAAAGTCGGAGGCGTCGGTGTGCACGGAGACATCCGTGTTCGGGTCGAACACAGCGAGGACAGGAGCGTTCGTCAAGGCGTGCTTGAGGGTCTCGAACGCTTGGCGTTGTGGGTGGTCCCACACGAAGGGGCACTCTTTGCGGAGTAGGTCTGTGAGTGGACCGGCAGTGCGCGCCAGATCGGGGATGAATCGGCGGTAGTAGTTGACGAGACCGAGAAACGACTGCACGTCAGAGACGCATGCGAGCGGCGGCCACTCGACCACAGACTTGACCTTGGCGGGGTCGACTTCGATTCCTCTTCCTGAGACAACGTGTCCCAGGAACGGGACTTGATTCTTGAAGAACTCACACTTGGACAGTTTGGCATACAACTTGTGCTCGCGTAGCTTGGCCAGCACGCGGGCGACATGACCTTCATGGGTCGCTTCATCCTTGCTGTACACAAGGATATCATCCAGGTACACGATGACAGAGTTGTCGAGCTCTTGGCGGAACACATCGTTCATCAGCTGCATGAACGTGGCAGGTGCGTTCGTCAATCCGAACGGCAGCACTAGGAACTCGTACAGTCCGTAGCGAGTCCTGAAGGCGGTCTTGTGGACATCATCCTCGTGGATGCGGATCTGATGGTAGCCTGAGCGGAGGTCTATCTTGCTAAAGACCTTTGCTCCACTCAGACGATCCATCAACTCGTCGATCCTGGGCAACGGGTAGGTGTTCTTGATGGTCTGTTTGTTTAGTGCGCGATAGTCGACGCACATCCTGAGATCACCTTCTTTCTTCTTGACAAAGAGCACTGGTGCACCATACGGTGACTGGCTCGGGCGGATGAACCCATGGGCGAGGAGGTCATCCAACTGGCGCTTGAGTTCGTCCATCTCCGTCAGCGACAGTTGGTACGTCGGTCTTGACGGAGGCGACGAGCCTGGTTCGATGTCGATGCGATGATCGACGGTGCGTTGGGGTGGCAGGCATTGTGGCAACTGGTCGGGGAATACGTCCTTGTACTCGTCGAGCAGCTTGGTCACCACAGGCGGGGGACCGGGACCGGCTTGGTCGGTGTCGTCGACCTCACGCACGACACAGAGGAACGACGTGTCCTTCTTGATCAGCCTCTTGAATTGCATGGCTGAGAGGAGAGGTGGCATGTTGGGTGAGGCCATGCCCTGCAGGACAATGTCAGGGCCAACACGGACAGTGCGGCCTTTCCAGTCGACGACTGGAGTCGGCTCGGCACGAGCAAGCCAGCTCATGCCGAGGATGGCATCGAACTTGGTGTCGATCACTTGGAACAACAGGACAGGATGGTACTTGGGATGGAGGGCCACTCGCAGGACCACTTGGTGTGTGCACTGCTGCACACGATCGTCTGCAAGCGCCACACTCATCGGCGACTTCTTCTTGGTTGCATGTATGTTGAGCTCCTGGAGCAAGCGTCTGCTGACAAAGTTGCAGCTTGCTCCAGAGTCCACCATCATTCGGACGGTGTGACCTTGGACGGTGGCAGGGAGGTACAGCAGGGACTCTTCATGGTCCTCCTGCACAGCCTCCTGCACCATGACTTGACTTGGGGGAACGGGCGACACTTGGTCTTGGTTGGCTTCATCACGGCCACTCGGACATTTTGGATAGGGTTCGGCCATTGCGGGGGCCTGCGGCGTCAGCACGCCATTGCACACGACGTCCACGGCTTGCGGACACATGTCGGAAGCATCCGACACACACGACTTGACAGGGGTGAGGGCACAGGCGGTCCTGTCCCTCAAGGGTTCTTGATTTTCTTTTTTGTTTTGGTTTTCAATTTTGGTTTTCTCTTCACGTTCGTGGAGAGGCAGGCGGCTTGCGCCACCATGCACCTCTCGCACGACGCACAACACTTGGTTTGTTTCTCCTTCGGGGGAGGGGGCGAGGTGAACTTCCTCTGGAGACGCGTGGACTGCATTGAGCAATCCACGGCGTTGGTCTCCTACTAGGGCTCCAGAGCCACCTAGTAGGGTCGGCCGTTTCCCGACTTCATGGGGCACTCCTTGGCCTGGTGTCCCGGTCGGTGACAGAAGAAGCAGGAACCATGGCGGAGGTCCTCCTGCTTCTGTCTGTCCTTGGGGGAGACAGTGGCAGCTTGCTGGAACCGGGAGCGGGGAGGGCCACGAGCCTCCATGGCGTTGACGTCAACGTCCATGGGCTCAGGCATGGGTCTTGCGGGCGGGGCCGGGCGAGGCGGACGGGCTGGGACGTGATGAGACCGATGGCCGCCTGCCAGCTGCGGGTAGAACTGGCGGCCATGGTACTGGACGTTGTCGAGGTTCTCGGCAACGTCCATCATCACGTCCAGGGACTTGCGGGCATCAGGGTTGCTGGCGATGTACTCTCTGATCTTGGGCTTGAGGCCCTTCTGGAAGAGGTACATCGCATCAGCAGAGCCCAGCTCCTCAATCTGGGAGGAGAGGTCTTCAAACTCCTCGATGTAGCGGGTCACAGAACCACGCTGCACGAGAGAGTATAGCTTGTCACGGGCAATGAGTTCAGCATTGGGGCTGCCGAAGCGGCGACGGAGGCGGTCCTTGAAGTCGTCAAACACACCTTCGCTCTGCTCGTCGAACCCTTGGCGGCGGTACCAACGGTACGCCTGGTCCTTTAAGCAGAGCTTGGCGGCGACGATGTGGTGGGTGGGGGCGACTTGGGCAGCATCGAGGTAGTCCTCGAGTTGCTGCAGCCAGTCCTCCACCGAGGAGGAGCGGCTCTTCCCAGTAAACACTGGGGCACGGAAGGTCTTGAGGAAGGCTTCCGGAAGTGGGCGGGGGTTGCTCATGGCAGGGGCAGGCTCCAGGGACAGAGAGGAGAGTCGGTCGGCAAGAGAGGCGGGATCCAGCTTGAGGATCTAGAAAGAGGACAAACAGGACGAAAACAAGACGAGGATTTCCGATGCTACCATGTAACGTCCACTACTGGGACGTTGGGGCAAGACGGGGAGGGAGGGGGTACAAGACAAGACAGGACGGGGCAGAACAGGGCGGTGCTAGGCTACTCTAGCGGACGGGTGAGCTCGGGGAGCACTTACGTTTATTCACGATAAAACCGAACTCCAGACAAACGGGGGGAACGGGGGCAACCCGCAGGTATACCCTGCGGTGGCCTGCCTGCGGTGCGTGAAAACGCAAAGCGCAGCACAGGTCACGACCCACTGCGCCGCGCAGTACGCGCAGTACGCGCAGCACAGCGTCGGAGATACCATCTCCTACAACGGATGTGTGAGTGACGACCTCCCTTCTGTAGAACCTGCGGACGGACGCCCAGTGTTCAGCACTCTGTGTCCACTGGGCGTTAAATAGGAGCCTCCAGAACTTCATTTCCTTTCGATTGCCTCGGTGGTAGAGCCACTTGCGTCGGTAGATCGTAGCGAGAAGGGCGGTGGCAAACGGATACCCGGCGGCACTCGCATTCTCGAGTCTGGGAATCGCCTTCTCCTCGACAACATTGTCCGAGTATATAACCGAGAGGCCGTATCGACTCAGATATCCGATACCCAGCATATACACCGCGACAGTGTCCCCGAGTTTGGCGGCATTTTCGACGGCATCGTAATAAGTCTTCAATTTGTTGCGGGTAATTCGATATTTACCCTCCGATCCAATGCAGCGGTTCATCAAAATGCGGGCAAAGACGGCAGAGGCAGTTGCTCGCTCGGCCTTGGTGTACATCGTGGTGTCCTCGGGTGCGTCCATAATCTTCAAGAGCCAGCGGTCGTCGTAGAAGCTCGGGGACGGGGAAGGGTAGCTCCGGAAGAGGCGCTTGGCGTCTTGGTCCAGAATCGCTTTCTGTACGTCAAACTCACCATATCGATTGGCGAGGTAGTCTCCGTGGCTATGGTAGATATCCATCCCATTCATGTCGAGCCAAAGTCGGAATTGGACCAACTTGGAGCCTCGAATGAATGAGTCGATCGTCTTGCAGGTCTGCTTGAGTCGGAGCAGGGTAGAGACATCCAGACGCCAGAGGAAGGAATCGTTGGACACCACAATGGAGGCTTGGACCAGAGGCGAGACTTGGTGGTCTTGGAGGAGACAGAGACGCTTGCCGGAAATCTCGGGAGGGTCGACCATGGAGGCGAGAGCGGTAGAGGAGAGAGAGCGCTTCATAGTGAATGTAGATTGTAGTGGATGTAGTAAGAGTAGTGTGTAAGTCGTAGGAAACCACTAGATAGAACGAGTGAGGTGAGGTGTGGTTGCGTCGGAGACGGAGGGAACGGATCCCCTTTTATCATCGGGGGGATGCATCCGCTGCCTGCGTGCACATGGGACATGTCGATTGGCTGGGGTTTGTTTCAAAATCGATAGCAAGGCATTCTCCTTGATGGCGTCCCATATAGGATCATATGGTGCGAAAAAAGATAGGCCTTGACATCCTGAATGCCAATCAACTTCATCGGATCCGTTTGGGGGTGGTCAGCTTGATGCATGCGGCTCCTTCGAGTGTCCCGGGCTTGTCGCCTATCGCACCAATCGAGCAGATGCGGCGCAGTATGATTTTCTGCGGATCTTGTTCTCTGGCGACGACAAGCATATCCCATGCCGTTTGGGGCAGCCCGCATGATGCATACGGTTCCTTCGAGTGTCCCGGGCTTGTCGTCCGCCGCACCAATCGAGCAGATGCGGCGCACCATGCATGTCTACAACTCTTGTTCTCTGGAGACGACAAACACATCCCATGTCTTTTGGGGTAGTCCGCATGATGCATGCGGCTCCTTCGAGTGTCCCGGGCTTGTCGTCCAATGCACCACTCGAGAGGGTACTTGCTTTTTTTCCTTGACGTTGGGTTTTTCTCCTTGATGTGATTTGATTTGGGTGGAGACCACATACTCCGAGGCGCATGGGGGTATCTGGCTGGCCGATGATAAATAGCCCATCGTCTCCCGCCTCCAAGTTCTCATCCCCACCAGTCTCTACTCGACTACGACCTACTTCACTACAAGCGACTACTCTCTACGATTTACACCAGGTTCGTGCTCTCCCATGCACACTGCGGGATGCTGACATACTCTCGGTTACTGATACATTCGTTTTCTCTTCAGATACAGACATGTCTACTCATTCCGCCTCTCCCGCTGCCCCTCTGCGCTCCCTCCGTTGCGCTGAAGTTCTCGAGGATGGCACTCGTTGCCCCGGCCGCGCCGTCCAGACCGGGCTCAAATGCAATGTCCACTGCACCAAACCAGGCTACAACCATCGATGCCCCTATGCCACCGGCATGTCGGGTTACACTCTGCAGTGCTCCAAGTCCTGCATGGAGGGCTTTGACGGGTGCTTCCATCACCGCCGCTTCCCCGAAGCGGACTATGTGGGTCGCTGCACCCACATGACCAAGAAGTCCGACTTGAAGATCCGCTGTTCCTGCAAGTCTTTGCATGGCCGCGATGTCTGCGAGTGGCATGATCGCTACCCCACTCGCTCGTACTTGGAGGTCATGCAGGTGGATCGTAAGCCTGCGTATTACGACTCGGACTCGGACAACGAACCCGGACCATCGACTCCTCGTCGCAACCCTATGAAGCGCACTACCCGCACTCCCGAGGCCTTTTGGGATGCCGAGGATCACGACGAACCTGCTTTTGTCTCCCCCGAGCAGAAGGCCGCCGATGCCAAGAAGGCCGAGGAACTCGCCAGGATCGTGAGTGCCCTCATGTCTGTCTCGGACAGAGGCGAGGCCATCGATACGGATGCCGTCAGCAAGGTGAGCCTCGGACCCGCAGCACCCAGTCCTGTCTTTCTCGCTCTCAATCGCGTCAATGTTCTCAACTGGCTTCTCTCCACCCCAAAGATCATCGTTGGCGTCATGGGTGAACGCTCCCCCAGAGAGCGTCACTCCTTCACTCCCGCACCCAAGGCCTCCAAGGGCACCAAGGTCAAGGCTGAGCGTGGTTGAATGGGTGGATGTATTGTTTTGTTTGCACAGTCATGAATACATTTGATTGACTCCAACCACGAGCACCACAGAGATGAAATTCACTGCATACTTCATTCAGAAAATGGGCTCTGGTGTGTGGCCTCGTATACCACCAATTTTTCTGAGTTCAGCCATGGCCTCCGTATCCCCCTGCTTGGCGGCAGCATGAAGCAGTTCATTGGCAGTGCTTCGGTTTCGAGCGACGCCCAGACCTTTGAGGAAGCAGATTCCGAGTTCGTACTGAGCGAGGCTACAATTCTGAGTTGCCGACAGTTGATACCATTCGACAGCCATGTTGATATCCCGGGGTACACCCAACCCACCCTGGTACATGCGACCAAGATGGTACTGAGCACGTCGATTTCCCTGCAGAGCTGATGCAGTGAACCAACCAAAGGCAGCACCACGATCATTCGAAGACTGATATTCACCCAGGAGCAGCTGGGCAAACTGATTTCCTTGGGCTGCAGAGGCTTGCAGATGATGGAGGTGGAGGTTGATGTTTGAGTAGAAACCCTTGGTAGACCAGAACCAGACCTGGCTGTCAGAGTGGCCATCTCGAGCCAGTGTGCCAAAGATGTACCTTGCAGTATTCATCGAGCGTGGAGTCCCAAAAGCTTGATACAGACACACAGCCATGAGGTGTCGACAGAGCCAGTCAGACCTGGATCCGAGTCGACACAATCCAAAGAACCGTACAGAGGCTGCTGTTGCGGATCTATTGGCCTGTCTGGCACATAGGCAAACATCTTCTCCCAGTCGGAAGCGGTTGCGGGTTTCGTTGTCTCGAATAATTTGAATGCCCTTTCGTTGGTCCATTAGGGTGCCCCGGCCGAGGTAATGCATCCACCCGACCATATGGGTGGCGATGGGCTTGATTACTGGGTTGGTGGACTGGGTGCTGACTTCCTGCCAGTGATTGAAGGCGGCTTGGTCGCTCTTCTCGACTCCATGGCCGATGAACGAGAAGCATCCACGGAGGAAGACGATCCGGAGTCGTGCATCTTCACTTCCTTGGCTCCAGGCGGCCGTGTACCATTCGATGGCTGTGCTGAAACTTTGCTTGACGCCTTCACCGTCTTCGTACATTCGACCGAGGGCGAGCTGGGCCTGGACGAGTCCACGGTTCGCAAGGCGGCGATAGAGGCCGAGTGTAACGTCCACTACTGGGACGTTGGGGCAAGACGGGGAGGGAGGGGGTACAAGACAAGACAGGACGGGGCAGAACAGGGCGGTGCTAGGCTACTCTAGCGGACGGGTGAGCTCGGGGAGCACTTACGTTTATTCACGATAAAACCGAACTCCAGACAAACGGGGGGAACGGGGGCAACCCGCAGGTATACCCTGCGGTGGCCTGCCTGCGGTGCGTGAAAACGCAAAGCGCAGCACAGGTCACGACCCACTGCGCCGCGCAGTACGCGCAGTACGCGCAGCACAGCGTCGGAGATACCATCTCCTACACTCCCACACTTAAGAAGGCTTCCTGCGAGGAGCCCTGCGTGTGCTCTTTATTTGGGGCTCCTCGAGGTGTTTACCGTATTTACTCAGCTCCTCGGGTGCATGGGACAAGTCCTCCAGTGTTTGCCATGTGTTGCCCGAGTGTGGGTAACCAACCCACTTGACATAAAACCGAAGTGACCCATCAGCCACTTTCTTGTGCCTCACGATCCTTTCGACTTCATATTCTTGAGTATAGTATTGTCCGAGGTCGTCTTCCAGTGGTGCGTCGTCCGGGACACCTTCGTCGGCGTCGGGGAACTGTGCTGGACTGCGGGTCGTGTGGCGACGCAGCTTGGACACATGGAAGACAGGATGGAGCTTGCTTCCAGGTGGCAAGTCCAACAGGTAGTTGAGGGGACTGGGTCGGGCCGCTATCTTGAACGGTCCTCGGTACTTGGGCAACAACTTCTTTGACTGGGCTTCGGGGACCTTGATGTTGTCGGCGTCCAGGTAGACAAGGTCTCCAACTTCAAAGGAGACATCCTGGTGTCGGCGGTCGTAGTACTTCGCCATCACTTGTTGCGCATCCGTGAGCGCGTCGGCGATCATCTTGTGTCGGACTTGATGATCTTTGACAAAGGCACTTGGTTTGGGAGGCAATCCAGCCGTGGACTCGGTCAGTGTCAAGGAGGTGGGAACATCAGGCTGGAATCCGTAGAGCGCCTCAAAGGGGCTCAAGCCAGTTGTGCTCGACTTGGCGGTGTTGTATGCAAACTCTGCATGACTCAGCTGTATGTCCCAGTCGTCTTGGCTGGTCGAGGCGTATGTCCTCAGGTATTGCTCGAGGGTGCGGATCGTCCGCTCGGACTGTCCATCCGTTTGTTGGTGGTGCGAGGTTGACATGTTCAGCTTGGTGCCGAGATGGTCGAACAGACTTGTCCAAAACAAGGAGGTGAATCGGGGGTCTCGATCACTGACGATGGACTTTGGGAGGCCGTGGTGCTTGAACACATGCTTGAAGAACAGCAGTGCAAGGTCAGGCGCGGAGCATGTCGTCTGGCACGGCACAAAGTGTGCCATCTTGCTGAACCTGTCGACAAAGACAGCGATTGCATCGTGGTCCAACTTGGTCGTCGGTAGATGCGTGATGAGATCCATGGACATGCTGGTCCAGGGGCGGTCGGGAACAGGCAGGGGTTGCAGCAATCCTTGCTCTCGGGTCGTGCGTGACTTGACCATCTTGCAGGTATGGCAGGACTCGATGTACTTCTCGACGGTGCGCTTCATTCCAGGCCAGTATGCGACTTTGGCCAGTCGGTCGTATGTCTTCTCGACTCCAAAGTGTCCAGCGAGGGGCGAGTCGTGGACCTCTTGGAGCAACTTGGTCTTCAACGACGGAATGTCCGGCACACAGACACGGCTGTCCTTCTTCAGGAGGAGCAGGCCATCACGCACTGTGTACTCGGATGATTCGTCGTCCTTGGGGAGCTTAGACACCTTTCGGAACAGTTCTCCGAACTGTTTGTCGTTGGCGATGTTGTCTCGGACAACATCCAGCATCGTGTTGTCGACACTGACAGTCGACTCGTACAGTGACGCCAATTGGTAGTCGGGGCGTCGGGACAGTGCGTCAGGCACCACATTGAGTTTGCCTTTCTGGTATACAACCTCGTAGTTGTACTCGGCGAGGAACTCCATCCATCGCGCTTGGCGTCGGCTCAGGTTCTTCTTGGTGTCGAGGTAACGCAGTGACTGGTGGTCCGTCACAATCTTGAAGGGCTTGGCGGTACCGTGGAGGTACACTCGGAACTTCTGCAGCGCGTAGATGATCGCAAGCTGCTCCTTCTCGTGCACGGGATAGTTGATCTCGTGTTGGGACAGTTTGCGCGACTCGAAGGCAACGGGCCTTCCCTCCTGCATCAAAACAGCTCCCACCGCAAAGTCGGAGGCGTCGGTGTGCACGGAGACATCCGTGTTCGGGTCGAACACAGCGAGGACAGGAGCGTTCGTCAAGGCGTGCTTGAGGGTCTCGAACGCTTGGCGTTGTGGGTGGTCCCACACGAAGGGGCACTCTTTGCGGAGTAGGTCTGTGAGTGGACCGGCAGTGCGCGCCAGATCGGGGATGAATCGGCGGTAGTAGTTGACGAGACCGAGAAACGACTGCACGTCAGAGACGCATGCGAGCGGCGGCCACTCGACCACAGACTTGACCTTGGCGGGGTCGACTTCGATTCCTCTTCCTGAGACAACGTGTCCCAGGAACGGGACTTGATTCTTGAAGAACTCACACTTGGACAGTTTGGCATACAACTTGTGCTCGCGTAGCTTGGCCAGCACGCGGGCGACATGACCTTCATGGGTCGCTTCATCCTTGCTGTACACAAGGATATCATCCAGGTACACGATGACAGAGTTGTCGAGCTCTTGGCGGAACACATCGTTCATCAGCTGCATGAACGTGGCAGGTGCGTTCGTCAATCCGAACGGCAGCACTAGGAACTCGTACAGTCCGTAGCGAGTCCTGAAGGCGGTCTTGTGGACATCATCCTCGTGGATGCGGATCTGATGGTAGCCTGAGCGGAGGTCTATCTTGCTAAAGACCTTTGCTCCACTCAGACGATCCATCAACTCGTCGATCCTGGGCAACGGGTAGGTGTTCTTGATGGTCTGTTTGTTTAGTGCGCGATAGTCGACGCACATCCTGAGATCACCTTCTTTCTTCTTGACAAAGAGCACTGGTGCACCATACGGTGACTGGCTCGGGCGGATGAACCCATGGGCGAGGAGGTCATCCAACTGGCGCTTGAGTTCGTCCATCTCCGTCAGCGACAGTTGGTACGTCGGTCTTGACGGAGGCGACGAGCCTGGTTCGATGTCGATGCGATGATCGACGGTGCGTTGGGGTGGCAGGCATTGTGGCAACTGGTCGGGGAATACGTCCTTGTACTCGTCGAGCAGCTTGGTCACCACAGGCGGGGGACCGGGACCGGCTTGGTCGGTGTCGTCGACCTCACGCACGACACAGAGGAACGACGTGTCCTTCTTGATCAGCCTCTTGAATTGCATGGCTGAGAGGAGAGGTGGCATGTTGGGTGAGGCCATGCCCTGCAGGACAATGTCAGGGCCAACACGGACAGTGCGGCCTTTCCAGTCGACGACTGGAGTCGGCTCGGCACGAGCAAGCCAGCTCATGCCGAGGATGGCATCGAACTTGGTGTCGATCACTTGGAACAACAGGACAGGATGGTACTTGGGATGGAGGGCCACTCGCAGGACCACTTGGTGTGTGCACTGCTGCACACGATCGTCTGCAAGCGCCACACTCATCGGCGACTTCTTCTTGGTTGCATGTATGTTGAGCTCCTGGAGCAAGCGTCTGCTGACAAAGTTGCAGCTTGCTCCAGAGTCCACCATCATTCGGACGGTGTGACCTTGGACGGTGGCAGGGAGGTACAGCAGGGACTCTTCATGGTCCTCCTGCACAGCCTCCTGCACCATGACTTGACTTGGGGGAACGGGCGACACTTGGTCTTGGTTGGCTTCATCACGGCCACTCGGACATTTTGGATAGGGTTCGGCCATTGCGGGGGCCTGCGGCGTCAGCACGCCATTGCACACGACGTCCACGGCTTGCGGACACATGTCGGAAGCATCCGACACACACGACTTGACAGGGGTGAGGGCACAGGCGGTCCTGTCCCTCAAGGGTTCTTGATTTTCTTTTTTGTTTTGGTTTTCAATTTTGGTTTTCTCTTCACGTTCGTGGAGAGGCAGGCGGCTTGCGCCACCATGCACCTCTCGCACGACGCACAACACTTGGTTTGTTTCTCCTTCGGGGGAGGGGGCGAGGTGAACTTCCTCTGGAGACGCGTGGACTGCATTGAGCAATCCACGGCGTTGGTCTCCTACTAGGGCTCCAGAGCCACCTAGTAGGGTCGGCCGTTTCCCGACTTCATGGGGCACTCCTTGGCCTGGTGTCCCGGTCGGTGACAGAAGAAGCAGGAACCATGGCGGAGGTCCTCCTGCTTCTGTCTGTCCTTGGGGGAGACAGTGGCAGCTTGCTGGAACCGGGAGCGGGGAGGGCCACGAGCCTCCATGGCGTTGACGTCAACGTCCATGGGCTCAGGCATGGGTCTTGCGGGCGGGGCCGGGCGAGGCGGACGGGCTGGGACGTGATGAGACCGATGGCCGCCTGCCAGCTGCGGGTAGAACTGGCGGCCATGGTACTGGACGTTGTCGAGGTTCTCGGCAACGTCCATCATCACGTCCAGGGACTTGCGGGCATCAGGGTTGCTGGCGATGTACTCTCTGATCTTGGGCTTGAGGCCCTTCTGGAAGAGGTACATCGCATCAGCAGAGCCCAGCTCCTCAATCTGGGAGGAGAGGTCTTCAAACTCCTCGATGTAGCGGGTCACAGAACCACGCTGCACGAGAGAGTATAGCTTGTCACGGGCAATGAGTTCAGCATTGGGGCTGCCGAAGCGGCGACGGAGGCGGTCCTTGAAGTCGTCAAACACACCTTCGCTCTGCTCGTCGAACCCTTGGCGGCGGTACCAACGGTACGCCTGGTCCTTTAAGCAGAGCTTGGCGGCGACGATGTGGTGGGTGGGGGCGACTTGGGCAGCATCGAGGTAGTCCTCGAGTTGCTGCAGCCAGTCCTCCACCGAGGAGGAGCGGCTCTTCCCAGTAAACACTGGGGCACGGAAGGTCTTGAGGAAGGCTTCCGGAAGTGGGCGGGGGTTGCTCATGGCAGGGGCAGGCTCCAGGGACAGAGAGGAGAGTCGGTCGGCAAGAGAGGCGGGATCCAGCTTGAGGATCTAGAAAGAGGACAAACAGGACGAAAACAAGACGAGGATTTCCGATGCTACCATGTAACGTCCACTACTGGGACGTTGGGGCAAGACGGGGAGGGAGGGGGTACAAGACAAGACAGGACGGGGCAGAACAGGGCGGTGCTAGGCTACTCTAGCGGACGGGTGAGCTCGGGGAGCACTTACGTTTATTCACGATAAAACCGAACTCCAGACAAACGGGGGGAACGGGGGCAACCCGCAGGTATACCCTGCGGTGGCCTGCCTGCGGTGCGTGAAAACGCAAAGCGCAGCACAGGTCACGACCCACTGCGCCGCGCAGTACGCGCAGTACGCGCAGCACAGCGTCGGAGATACCATCTCCTACACCGAGGGCCTTGGTAGCATCGCGATGGACGAGCTTGTGGCCCATGTAGCATCTGGCCAAGTGAAACTGGGCCATCGTATGGTTGTCGAGGGCTGCTTGTTCCAAGAGGGAGAGGACTTCTTCCATCCTGGTGTCTTGAACCTTCCAGGGCAGGTATCCGCTTGCGAGCATGAGTTGCTGCTCCTTGTTCCGAGCAAGGAAATACGCCGCGGCGGCATTTCCAGAGTTGGACTGTGCTTCGAGCCAGGACCAACCGCCACCCAGACGCGGGCAGTAGAAGGACAGAAGATATCTGTCGCTGGGCGTAATCCGGATCTGGAGGGACCCATCGTCGTTCTTCAAGCATCGTCGGGAGCACCACAAATTGAAGCGCCTCTCCTTGGAGTTCAGAAGGTGCCTCGCTCGCTTGCAAACGAGGAGGAGAGTCTTGACATCAGCAAAGGAGAGGGCGAACTGGAAGGATTCGTTGCAGCATATGATGGTGAAGATGGCGGGGTCGTGGTGATAGGGGGCTTCCGTGGGGTCCAAGACGGGCAAGCTTGTGCCCGCTCCGAGGGGCTGGTGCTGGCTGGCGGAACCGGAGGCCATTTTCTTGTAGAGGCGGACGACAAAGGGTCGATTGAGCTGACGGACAGGCAGGCAGGCAGAAGAACAAAGAGCCGAGATTGCGGGTGGAAGGAGGGCGGGCTTGTTGGGCGGGCGGGAGGTGGGCTTGTGACCGGGCGGAGTTGAGCCACCAGCACGGGGCGCGCTGACCATGAGGATGGGGTTGACACGTGCACATCAGGTGTACATTGGCTGCGCATGGACACGCTGTGAGCGGGTCTGGGCGATCTCTGATGCTGGCACAACAAACACATCATCCCAGGACAACAATGGAACACCTGGGCATTGGAGAGCAATTTGATATATTGAATCCATGCAATCGCATCTACACTCGATGATAGATGCTGTCTGGAATATTCGCTCAATTTCCGAGCGACTTGCGGCTCTTGCGTAGATTGGCTTTGAGGGTCTCTTCGTGGATGGTGACCGCAAAGGCCGTTTGAAAGCGCTCGGCATCGAATGGTGCCTTGGTCTTGGCCAATTTCATGCTATCCCTGAAAATAGAGATGAGTTCGTCCATGACCGAATCATCGGCAGCATCGGCATCATCGGCAGCATCGTCATCGAGACTGGTTTCCTCCTTTTTAACATTGCCTTGGGCGGCAATACTGCTGTATGAATTTTGACTTTGGAACCGGTCGGCGCCGTTTCGCTGAGAAGGCGTGTTGTGTGCACTGGTTGACACTCTAGGATAGGTTGAGGGTGTAGGTCTCATCAACGGTCGAGCGGGAGTGATAGGTCCACCGAAGGGGCGAAACTTGTCGGCGGGCTTGCACACAGGACCATCGGGTCCAGGAATCGTAGGGGGTGCATCTGGGTGGAGCTTGTAGCTGAGTGCATCGTGATGACGCTGGCAGAAATAACTGCCTTCGATCCGAGGAATGACTTGACAGCGCTCCTTGTACTGGGTGTTTTTCTTCATGGCCCAGCAGCGTGGATCGCGAGGGTCGAGGGGATAGACTCTGTGGAACACACAGCCATCATATCCAGGAACACAGGGCTTACTGCAGGTCGCAGTTCCTCCGGATTTGGTGGTTGGATAAGGGCAGACGGTGTTTGCCGCTTTGGAATGGACGTTGCAATATTGCGAGTCGACCAGTCGACGACCCGGACAAGTTTGTCCGTTGTCAAGTATATAAATGCATGGAGAGATAGGATTGATTCGTTGGTTCTGGGACATGGCGATTCTAAGGTGGCTAGGGATGCCAATTTGAATCACAAGTTGAGGGAGATAAGTCAAACTGAGTCGATAGGTGTCGCTTCAGAAGCGAAAACCGTCCAAATTTGATCCAAACGAGAAAGCGGCAGAAGCGCTGGCCTCGACCATCGTCCCAGAGCACTCAAAATTAATTAATTCATTACAGTCTATCCAATAAAAAACGGGACACCCCGGGTTTTGACCATTGATCGAATATTTTGTTACCCAATGTTATCGCGCGCTGGCCATGACCATTCACCAGTGTGTCCAAGAGCACCATCCATCGCTGGTACTCCGAGACCAGTGCCCAGGTCGATTGTGGCGACCGGAGAGCGACCGATGATGTTCACTCAGAGGCTGCCAAAGTGATTTGATTTATATTTTATGGCTTTGCTTGACGCAAGCACATCACATACTACATGTTCATGGAAACGGCTGTGGTGTCCCGTTATTTTCTGAATATAGTGTAAACTGCGTGGGCGCATTTTCTTCATTTGGATGGACGCCTGGAAGGGTGAATATTGATACACTGTGTATTTCGTTGAAAATAGCTTCTGAAATGTCGAAGCGCAAAAAATATCAGCGATACACAACAGAAACTAAGTCTAATAATCTCTGTCATCGGAATAAGGGGAAAAGCATTCCCCGAATACCCTTAGCAACTTGACAACGGAGAAAGGATCATCAGGGGGAGGGAAGGTATCGGGTGCCTCGACTACAAAGGTCATGGACTGAGGAGCAGGAGTATATGGCGAGTGTGGAGCGGCGTGATTCATGACAGGGGGCTCGGGGATTTCACGCTCGGACTCGGGCGCGGTCACATCAGGCTCGATGTTGATGTCCGCTGGCTCGGACTCTGGGGCGTCCGATGGAGGAAGTGTCAAGAGTCCATCGTCTTGGTCGGGTTCGGGATTGGCGGGCTCGTGGACCCTGGTTCCGACCTCCTGGTCCTCAGCTTGGCGGCGCGGAGTGGCCGGGGGTGTAGGCGGGGCCTGGGTGGGAGCCTGGGGAACCGGGGCGTTGGAAGGGGTGTCTGGATGTTCGGGGGCTCTGGCGACAGCCTGGTCCTCAGCTTGGCGGCGCGGAGTGGCTGGGGGGGTGAGCAGGACCTGGATGGGAGCCGGGACAGGATCCTCGGTAGCTTCGACACGGGCCTCAGGATCGGGGTTATCCAAGATCAGGACACGATGACGGCGCACGGCGGGGTGGAGAGTAAACTCATCCGGGTGATTGACCCGATATCTGACATGAACCTGACACAAAAGCGGGTTATCATGGCGGTGGTAGTTCGTGCATTTTGTGTCGAACTGAGACTCTTGAGTCATCGCGTAGCAGCGTTCTGGGTCGAGGTCATGAAATTGGAACGAATCCATGGTTATTCTTCCTAAGAAAACGGAAGTCAGGAGCAATGGTATGGAGAGGGGATCGACCTAAGAGGTCCGAAGAGGGAGGTTTGCTTGGCGGCCGAGGGTGAAGAGCAAAAGAGGAGGAAACCCCAGGCGGTCGCCTTTTATCCTGGGGGGAAAGGCGACATCGCCCCCGACTCGGGCTCCGAAACACGTCACCGGTTGCACGAGGTAGTGCGCAGCATTGAGCCACCAGTCGTGGCACGTTCCACATGTTCCATGTTCCAATGGCGTGTCACCAAAGTAAGGATATTTTTCTAGTGTATATTCACAGCACGACGTGGTGTTGCATGCAGCAAGCATGGTCAGACCCAAGTTCACCCCCTCCCCTGCTGCTGCACCCGACCCGAAGCGAGCCCAGAGACGCAAGCGTGCCGTCGCCAAGCGTGGCCGCCCAACACAAATCTCAAACTCATCACCCGATTCTGGTACTGAGGGCTCCCTTCTTGACGATCTGTGGTGCAGCTTGCCTTTGGAGCTGCAGTTCGAAATCGCCAAGCATTGGTGGGGTGATCCTGTTGCCGTCAAGAAGCTCCTTGCCGCCGGCTTCCTGCAACACAAATGCGGCGACATCATCATCAAGGATTTCTTCAACCACGAGTTCGAGCGCCTCTACAAGGGTGTCTACCCTGGCGATTACATCTACAACGACCTCCAAAACCAGATTCCCCATCTCAAGAGCATCTATGGTCTGGAGGGCCAGATCCTGGACCGCTTCGAGAGAGACTACTTCCCGTCATGCACCTACGCTGTGCTCTTGACCGAGAGACGCACACAGGAACTACTCACCCTCTTCAAGAACCGCCCCGCGGCACACCGTCTCATCAAGCTCGCCCGGAATCAAGACTCTGAGGATGATGACTTTTGGGGCGGATATTTGGAGACCTATCCGATCACCATCCCAGAGGACACACCAGGCGGCCATTATTACTTTGTCGGCCGCCGTTACAAGTACGGTGAAGGTGTCCCGCGCGGCATGGACGAAGCCTTGTGTCTCTTTGCCTTCGGTGCGGCCCAGCAGCATCCATTGTGCATGTACGAAATCGCCATCCACAAGTTTGAGCGCGAGCCGGAAGAGTACTACGACGAATTGGTCGAGCTCCTCGATACGATCCCGGATATCATCGAGAGCCAGCAGACCATCGACGACATATCCTTTCGCCAAGAACAGCAGTTCAACGACTGCATCGCACCCGCGCTGATGCTCCGGCTCGCCCAGTACCATCTCAGCCAGCGCAATGACATCAGCGATGTGATCGAGTACGTCGTCCCCCTCGTGTACAACTACCTCTTTCTGCCCGCACCTGACGACGAGCCCGAACACATCACCACCGCCCGAGAGGAAGAAACCGCCGCCTGGTTCGTCTCGATGGGCGAGCTCTATTACTTTTTCCTCGTCCTCTTCCGGATCGTGGAAGACTCGTCCTTCTTCTGGTTCTTCAACACGCACCGCTTCTGCGAGGCATACAAGGACTTTCCCGGCATCTCCACCGAGATGTCCCGGTTCATCGTCAAGGACATGATCACCCAGACCATCGAAGATCGCGACAACCACCTCTTCCACTGCGCCTATCTGGGCAACTGGCGAGACAGCGAGTTCCAGTACTGCCGCCAATACTGGGAAATGTTCCAAGACAACGACGATGTCCTCTGGTTCGGCGGGGAGCTGTTCGTCTTTCAGAATCGCCACGACCCAGCCCTGCAAATCATCGAGCAGGACTACAAATCCAATCCTGCCGGCGGCGGTGCATTCCTCAAGGCCCTGTGCGAGCTGTACAAGGAATACGAATACGTAGATGATACCGACGACGAATACCACCCGTGGTTCTCCTTTGCCCGCCTCGAGAGGGTCTATGAGCTGCTCCACGAGTGCATCGCTCTGAACCCCCAGCGCCCCAGCCTGCTCTCCGAGGGTGCCCTGCTGGTCATGGGGTTGTGCATGGGTCACCAGGACAGGGCCCGCGAGGCGGTCGAGTCCTTCCAGAGCGCCATGCTGGCATCTCCGCACCCCGAGAGGTCCATGGCGTCGATCTGTTTCGCCTTTTGCCTGCTCGGGGGCTTTGGCATCACCAGGGACCCGCCAAGGGCAGCCGCCCTCATTGCTTCGCTCGACAGGGACTTTTTGGCGGCAATGACCAATCTGGACCTCAAGCTGTGGTGTCATTGGCTCGGAAAGGAGGAAGACCCTGACTTTGCTCTGCAGCTCCAATGGCTGAAGGAGCACCGCGATATGCTGGTCGATGTCAACGAGATCCTTGAGGACGATGTCGATTTCGTTGTCGACAATGGCGGAGATAGCGACAGCGTTGGTGGAGATAGCGACTCGACCTTTTCCCTGTCCCTGACCGATCCCTTGCTGCAGTCGGAGGATGACTGGGAGACGGACTCGGATAGCAACCTGTCCGAGTAGGTGCGCTGGCAGCGACCCAATAAATCTCCTATATAAAGACCAGACACCGACCCGGTCCTTCTCGACCATCATCCCCTGCATGCCCAACATGTCTTCCATCCTCGTCACTGCCCCCATCTCCGGCTCCGTCTGGTCTACCTGCTCCGTCCTTCCGGTCTCGTGGATCGCTTTCCCTGGCGTCAATCTCGGTACCGATCAAGCCCCAACCAACCGCCTCTTGCTTGTGTCGTCGCAGGTGACTCCCGTCGTTGCTACCGATGTCCAGTGGTCCTCGGATGGCTGGGACTTTGTCATTCCCTCGGTTCCCGCCGGCCAGTTCAATGTCCAGCTCTGGAACAGCACTGGCTTCATGGCCCAGAGCGACATCTTCAGCATCCAGGCCAATCCCAGCGTCTCTCAGGGTGCTCCCTGCCCCGCTGCAACCCCGACTTTGACCAGCAGCAGCACCAGCTACACCAGCACCAGCGTCGGTACTCCTACCTACACGCCGACCCCCAGCGTCACCAGCAGCTCCATCAGCTCCAGCAGCACCGATTGCGAGTCCGAGGCTACCACGACCACCACGGTGACCTGCACTCCCGAGGGCCGCGGCCGCCATCGCCATCATCGCTGCCCTGCCAGGACCCACACCCACGGACCCTGGTCGGCTTCCGCCACCAGCGATAACCAGGGTGTCACTGCTCCCACGACCAGCGCTGCCACCACCACGAGCAGCAGCACTTCCCCTGTTCCCCCTAAACGTACCAGCGAGATCTGCTTTGTCATCGATTTACACTGAATGGCTTGAATGAATGAAATGTATCGGGTGTGTGGTGTTTTTGTGTCAATAAAAAATGTGTTCGAAAGGCATCTGCTTCGTTCCATTGATCCCAATGCCCGGGTATATAGAGCGTGGGTCATCCCATCGTCCAGATCCAGAGCGTCGCCAGCATCCACAATGGAGAGCATGTCACTCGTACTCGAGATCATCTCCAATGAGAACACATTCATCGCCCACTGCTCGCTCGACACTGTGGCCAAGCTATTGCGACTCTCCAAGCGCACACGAGCCCTTGTGAATCGACGATTCACCAGGTTCAAGTTGTGGTGTGGACATCACAGAATCTCGCTGATCCACTTCTGTGCACGATGTTCTGAACTCATCAACGCAACCAATGCACTCTTCCCATTCTTTCGCGATCAACGACTCGATGATATGAGCTGGGTGATCGATATGGCCAATACCACCAACCACCCCGATGTCCACTACATCCTGGGTCGATACTTTTCAAAGTCATTTGGCGGCCCTGGTGTCGACGACAGGGCTCTCTGCAAACACCACTTCAAGAAGGCTGCTGCCCAGGGACATGCAGAATCGCTCTATGAGCTTGGCCTCATGCAGCAATCCAAGTT
Organism: Polychytrium aggregatum; assembly: GCF_025602895.1. Taxonomy (NCBI): domain Eukaryota; kingdom Fungi; phylum Chytridiomycota; class Chytridiomycetes; order Polychytriales; genus Polychytrium; species Polychytrium aggregatum. Next base: position 23,781 of record NW_026516426.1, read on the forward strand.
CTACGTTCGAGGACAGCAGCAACGACACTGGGTCAAGATGGAACAATACTTTGCTCTGGCCAGTCAACATGGCCATCTCAGAGCAACATACCATTTCGCCAGAAAAGAATGGAAAAGGACAGATGCCACTCCTGAAGAGAAACAGAATGCCATCGAGATCATCAAGGACCTTCGTGACAAGGGTGATGTCATGGCCTGGAAACTACTGGGTGAACTGGGTCTCTGATCCACTCAGATCAGATCTGTCCATGAACCCTGTCCATTCAGCTTGTACCAGAGCTTGTTGGTCGAGCTGCTTGTGACATACACTGCATTACCGCTGTCGTCGCTGTCACACATGATCGCCGTCGTGGCAGTGTTGGTCGCCGTGTCCGCACTCCATGAAACGCTGCTAGTCATGTTGGCACTCGAATAATATATCTTGCCATCTGTACCCACTGCCATCACAGCACCCGCTCCGTACGCACACGCAAACGTCAGTGCTTTGGCATTCCACTGCGTCCAGCTCGTTGTTGAAGTGGATCCGCCATCCCAGGCATATGCTTGCGTCCACAAATACCCACTCGTGTCCAGAGTCGCCCACATTGCCGTGCTGCTGGAATATGTCATCGTGACCTGCGTGGGCGAAAACCCACTGGTCGTTATCTGTGTGGCATTATACGTCGTGGTGATATTGGAGTTTTTCCAGAGCACGTTGCTGCTGTTGACATATCCAAATGCAACGGGTGTGTTTGCAGTGTATCGCATCGCCAGACTCTTACAGTCATTCGATACAGTGATGCGGATCCACGAGCAGGCCGTCGTCACATTGGCGCAATAGTAGACATTGCCACCCGACTCGGTCGCCCATGCACTGTATGGGTATGTGCTCGAGTTCCTCACAAAACCGACCCGGTTGGCATACGGCGCACTCGGGCACGGATTCCATGCCGTCGAGCCACTGCTGGTGCTGCCATACCAGATCTTACCACTCGTATCCACCAAGAGAATCACAGAGCCGCTGATCGCTGCCCACACGGCTCCGGAGACTGTGCCCGTGGCATCGAGCCCACTCACAGTGTTGGTGGGAGCCAGCAGGAGTCGGTCGGTGGTCGAGAGAGCAGTCTTGAAGAACAGCGCATAGCCTATTTCGCCATTGAGTGCCGAGTTTGCCCGCGTGTCATGAACTGAGTTTCCTTGCCTTGTATCTTGCCTAGTTATCTTGCCTTGTCCTTGAAATGACTTTGTATTTTTAGTATCCTAAGCCTTGGATCTAGAATAAAACTTTGGCTTTACACTTGACACTCTGTGTCCCAGTCCAGTCCCCGCTCCTCTCCCTACGTTCGAGTCTTGTATTAGGACTCTTGCGCACTTCCCTGCTTGCCCCGTTGTCCAGTCTTGACACTTGGCAAGACCTTCAACAACCCCCCACTTGCCCTGCCTTTGCCCCCGTTCCCTTCGCTATCTCTTTTACCAATGGCTTCCCCTTCTGGCCTTTCCGAGCCCGAGCTCCAGGCCATCCGTGCGGTCATTATCCAGTCCGCCGAGAACGCCCGTTCTCTCCAGGACTTTTCCAAGTTCCTCCACGATCAGGATGATGCGCTCAACCGCATCACCGATCGTATGGACCAGGTCCTGGCTCGCCGTGAAGAGGATGTCCGCCAAGTTGTCGCCGCCAGTGTCCAGGAGGCCCTCCGCAGCTACCAGGCCCAGCTACCTCCTCCTGCTCCCGCTCCCGCCCCGATCCGTCGCGCAGGTCGCCCCTACTTCGGCGTACCTGACGACGTCGATGATCCTGCCCAAGACCCCGAGGATCACTCTGCTGGTCGCAACTCTGCCACCAGGCAGATAGGTCCTCCCGACCGCTTCTCTGGTAAGGACCCGAGCCGCTGCAATGCCTTCCTCTCGCATTGCAGACTGGCCTTCGTGTCCAACCCTCCCCTCTTCCAGACTGAAAGGGATAAGGTGTTTTACGCCTTATCCTATCTCGATGGTACTGCTGCAGACTACATGCAGCCGTACATCGATCAGTTGGAGAGAGACCCCGAGTGCTCCCCCCCTGCCATCCGTGACTTTGCCGGTTTCTCCGAGTGGCTCCGTGCTGCCTTTGGCCAGGTTCAGCCCACCATCGCCGCTGCTCGCGAGATGGTCAGGCTTTACCAAGTCACCTCCGCCGCCGCCTATGCCGCCGAGTACCGCCGCCAAGCCGTCCACCTCGTCACTTGGTCCCAAGACCCTCTCATGTTCCACTTCGAGAGTGGACTCAAGCCCTCGGTCCAAGACGAACTCTCCCGCCGCTCCTTCGACAACCTCGAAGATCTCATGCAAGCGGCGATCGCCATCGACAACCGCCAGGAGGACCAACGCTCCCGCCGTCCCAACCACCGCTCCGCTCCTGCTCCTGCTCCTGCTCGTCCGGCTCCTCTCCCTTTCCGTCCGGCTCCTCGTCCGTTCGCTCCTGCTCCTCCTCCTCGCCCCGCTCAAGCCTTCAACGTTCCGCAGCCCATGGACCTCAGCCAGGCTTCCGCTCGCAGGCTGACCGCCGAGGACAAGGCCGCCCTCCGTGCTGCCAACCGCTGCTTTTATTGCAAGCAGGAAGGACACATTGCCCTTCGCTGCCCCAATAAGACCTCCTCCCGCTTGGCTGCCATCGATGCTTCTTTGGCTGTCGTTGATGTGAATAAACTTGACGACCAGGAAAACTTCTCTGCCTAGAAAAGGTCGGAGGAGCTTTCCTAGGCGTCAATCATGTCATAAATCTTCCTCCTGTAAATGTCTCCACGGTAAATCACTCTTCTGCCTTTTGCCATCTTGCCCCCGTCACCATTGCCACCGTTTCCACCGCTCTTGCTTCTTCGTCCTCGCCTCCCGAGCCTGACATCCAACGTCAGCCCTCCCTCGCTGTGACTCTGCTGTGCGGTCCAGAGTCCATACGGGCAACCGCCATGATCGATACCGGCGCGGTTACTTCGTTTATGGACACTGGATTCGCCGCAACCCACGCTCTCCCCACCTTTGAAACTTCCTTCGTCATCACTCTTGCCGATGGTTCTTCGATGGAGTCTAGTCTTGGAGTTTGTGTTTCTATGATCACAGGCATCAGCCACTATGAACAAATCTCGTTCGCGCTGATTCCCTTGGCTTCATACCCGATCATCTTGGGTATGGATTGGATCAAGAAACACAAACCCTACTTTGACTGGCACCATGACTCTATTTTCTTGCCTTGCATGTAGGAGATGGTATCTCCGACGCTGTGCTGCGCGTACTGCGCGTACTGCGCGGCGCAGTGGGTCGTGACCTGTGCTGCGCTTTGCGTTTTCACGCACCGCAGGCAGGCCACCGCAGGGTATACCTGCGGGTTGCCCCCGTTCCCCCCGTTTGTCTGGAGTTCGGTTTTATCGTGAATAAACGTAAGTGCTCCCCGAGCTCACCCGTCCGCTAGAGTAGCCTAGCACCGCCCTGTTCTGCCCCGTCCTGTCTTGTCTTGTACCCCCTCCCTCCCCGTCTTGCCCCAACGTCCCAGTAGTGGACGTTACATGGTAGCATCGGAAATCCTCGTCTTGTTTTCGTCCTGTTTGTCCTCTTTCTAGATCCTCAAGCTGGATCCCGCCTCTCTTGCCGACCGACTCTCCTCTCTGTCCCTGGAGCCTGCCCCTGCCATGAGCAACCCCCGCCCACTTCCGGAAGCCTTCCTCAAGACCTTCCGTGCCCCAGTGTTTACTGGGAAGAGCCGCTCCTCCTCGGTGGAGGACTGGCTGCAGCAACTCGAGGACTACCTCGATGCTGCCCAAGTCGCCCCCACCCACCACATCGTCGCCGCCAAGCTCTGCTTAAAGGACCAGGCGTACCGTTGGTACCGCCGCCAAGGGTTCGACGAGCAGAGCGAAGGTGTGTTTGACGACTTCAAGGACCGCCTCCGTCGCCGCTTCGGCAGCCCCAATGCTGAACTCATTGCCCGTGACAAGCTATACTCTCTCGTGCAGCGTGGTTCTGTGACCCGCTACATCGAGGAGTTTGAAGACCTCTCCTCCCAGATTGAGGAGCTGGGCTCTGCTGATGCGATGTACCTCTTCCAGAAGGGCCTCAAGCCCAAGATCAGAGAGTACATCGCCAGCAACCCTGATGCCCGCAAGTCCCTGGACGTGATGATGGACGTTGCCGAGAACCTCGACAACGTCCAGTACCATGGCCGCCAGTTCTACCCGCAGCTGGCAGGCGGCCATCGGTCTCATCACGTCCCAGCCCGTCCGCCTCGCCCGGCCCCGCCCGCAAGACCCATGCCTGAGCCCATGGACGTTGACGTCAACGCCATGGAGGCTCGTGGCCCTCCCCGCTCCCGGTTCCAGCAAGCTGCCACTGTCTCCCCCAAGGACAGACAGAAGCAGGAGGACCTCCGCCATGGTTCCTGCTTCTTCTGTCACCGACCGGGACACCAGGCCAAGGAGTGCCCCATGAAGTCGGGAAACGGCCGACCCTACTAGGTGGCTCTGGAGCCCTAGTAGGAGACCAACGCCGTGGATTGCTCAATGCAGTCCACGCGTCTCCAGAGGAAGTTCACCTCGCCCCCTCCCCCGAAGGAGAAACAAACCAAGTGTTGTGCGTCGTGCGAGAGGTGCATGGTGGCGCAAGCCGCCTGCCTCTCCACGAACGTGAAGAGAAAACCAAAATTGAAAACCAAAACAAAAAAGAAAATCAAGAACCCTTGAGGGACAGGACCGCCTGTGCCCTCACCCCTGTCAAGTCGTGTGTGTCGGATGCTTCCGACATGTGTCCGCAAGCCGTGGACGTCGTGTGCAATGGCGTGCTGACGCCGCAGGCCCCCGCAATGGCCGAACCCTATCCAAAATGTCCGAGTGGCCGTGATGAAGCCAACCAAGACCAAGTGTCGCCCGTTCCCCCAAGTCAAGTCATGGTGCAGGAGGCTGTGCAGGAGGACCATGAAGAGTCCCTGCTGTACCTCCCTGCCACCGTCCAAGGTCACACCGTCCGAATGATGGTGGACTCTGGAGCAAGCTGCAACTTTGTCAGCAGACGCTTGCTCCAGGAGCTCAACATACATGCAACCAAGAAGAAGTCGCCGATGAGTGTGGCGCTTGCAGACGATCGTGTGCAGCAGTGCACACACCAAGTGGTCCTGCGAGTGGCCCTCCATCCCAAGTACCATCCTGTCCTGTTGTTCCAAGTGATCGACACCAAGTTCGATGCCATCCTCGGCATGAGCTGGCTTGCTCGTGCCGAGCCGACTCCAGTCGTCGACTGGAAAGGCCGCACTGTCCGTGTTGGCCCTGACATTGTCCTGCAGGGCATGGCCTCACCCAACATGCCACCTCTCCTCTCAGCCATGCAATTCAAGAGGCTGATCAAGAAGGACACGTCGTTCCTCTGTGTCGTGCGTGAGGTCGACGACACCGACCAAGCCGGTCCCGGTCCCCCGCCTGTGGTGACCAAGCTGCTCGACGAGTACAAGGACGTATTCCCCGACCAGTTGCCACAATGCCTGCCACCCCAACGCACCGTCGATCATCGCATCGACATCGAACCAGGCTCGTCGCCTCCGTCAAGACCGACGTACCAACTGTCGCTGACGGAGATGGACGAACTCAAGCGCCAGTTGGATGACCTCCTCGCCCATGGGTTCATCCGCCCGAGCCAGTCACCGTATGGTGCACCAGTGCTCTTTGTCAAGAAGAAAGAAGGTGATCTCAGGATGTGCGTCGACTATCGCGCACTAAACAAACAGACCATCAAGAACACCTACCCGTTGCCCAGGATCGACGAGTTGATGGATCGTCTGAGTGGAGCAAAGGTCTTTAGCAAGATAGACCTCCGCTCAGGCTACCATCAGATCCGCATCCACGAGGATGATGTCCACAAGACCGCCTTCAGGACTCGCTACGGACTGTACGAGTTCCTAGTGCTGCCGTTCGGATTGACGAACGCACCTGCCACGTTCATGCAGCTGATGAACGATGTGTTCCGCCAAGAGCTCGACAACTCTGTCATCGTGTACCTGGATGATATCCTTGTGTACAGCAAGGATGAAGCGACCCATGAAGGTCATGTCGCCCGCGTGCTGGCCAAGCTACGCGAGCACAAGTTGTATGCCAAACTGTCCAAGTGTGAGTTCTTCAAGAATCAAGTCCCGTTCCTGGGACACGTTGTCTCAGGAAGAGGAATCGAAGTCGACCCCGCCAAGGTCAAGTCTGTGGTCGAGTGGCCGCCGCTCGCATGCGTCTCTGACGTGCAGTCGTTTCTCGGTCTCGTCAACTACTACCGCCGATTCATCCCCGATCTGGCGCGCACTGCCGGTCCACTCACAGACCTACTCCGCAAAGAGTGCCCCTTCGTGTGGGACCACCCACAACGCCAAGCGTTCGAGACCCTCAAGCACGCCTTGACGAACGCTCCTGTCCTCGCTGTGTTCGACCCGAACACGGATGTCTCCGTGCACACCGACGCCTCCGACTTTGCGGTGGGAGCTGTTTTGATGCAGGAGGGAAGGCCCGTTGCCTTCGAGTCGCGCAAACTGTCCCAACACGAGATCAACTATCCCGTGCACGAGAAGGAGCAGCTTGCGATCATCTACGCGCTGCAGAAGTTCCGAGTGTACCTCCACGGTACCGCCAAGCCCTTCAAGATTGTGACGGACCACCAGTCACTGCGTTACCTCGACACCAAGAAGAACCTGAGCCGACGCCAAGCGCGATGGATGGAGTTCCTCGCCGAGTACAACTACGAGGTTGTATACCAGAAAGGCAAACTCAATGTGGTGCCTGACGCACTGTCCCGACGCCCCGACTACCAATTGGCGTCACTGTACGAGTCGACTGTCAGTGTCGACAACACGATGCTGGATGTTGTCCGAGACAACATCGCCAACGACAAACAGTTCGGAGAACTGTTCCGAAAGGTGTCTAAGCTCCCCAAGGACGACGAATCATCCGAGTACACAGTGCGTGATGGCCTGCTCCTCCTGAAGAAGGACAGCCGTGTCTGTGTGCCGGACATTCCGTCGTTGAAGACCAAGTTGCTCCAAGAGGTCCACGACTCGCCCCTCGCTGGACACTTTGGAGTCGAGAAGACATACGACCGACTGGCCAAAGTCGCATACTGGCCTGGAATGAAGCGCACCGTCGAGAAGTACATCGAGTCCTGCCATACCTGCAAGATGGTCAAGTCACGCACGACCCGAGAGCAAGGATTGCTGCAACCCCTGCCTGTTCCCGACCGCCCCTGGACCAGCATGTCCATGGATCTCATCACGCATCTACCGACGACCAAGTTGGACCACGATGCAATCGCTGTCTTTGTCGACAGGTTCAGCAAGATGGCACACTTTGTGCCGTGCCAGACGACATGCTCCGCGCCTGACCTTGCACTGCTGTTCTTCAAGCATGTGTTCAAGCACCACGGCCTCCCAAAGTCCATCGTCAGTGATCGAGACCCCCGATTCACCTCCTTGTTTTGGACAAGTCTGTTCGACCATCTCGGCACCAAGCTGAACATGTCAACCTCGCACCACCAACAAACGGATGGACAGTCCGAGCGGACGATCCGCACCCTCGAGCAATACCTGAGGACATACGCCTCGACCAGCCAAGACGACTGGGACATACAGCTGAGTCATGCAGAGTTTGCATACAACACCGCCAAGTCGAGCACAACTGGCTTGAGCCCCTTTGAGGCGCTCTACGGATTCCAGCCTGATGTTCCCACCTCCTTGACACTGACCGAGTCCACGGCTGGATTGCCTCCCAAACCAAGTGCCTTTGTCAAAGATCATCAAGTCCGACACAAGATGATCGCCGACGCGCTCACGGATGCGCAACAAGTGATGGCGAAGTACTACGACCGCCGACACCAGGATGTCTCCTTTGAAGTTGGAGACCTTGTCTACCTGGACGCCGACAACATCAAGGTCCCCGAAGCCCAGTCAAAGAAGTTGTTGCCCAAGTACCGAGGACCGTTCAAGATAGCGGCCCGACCCAGTCCCCTCAACTACCTGTTGGACTTGCCACCTGGAAGCAAGCTCCATCCTGTCTTCCATGTGTCCAAGCTGCGTCGCCACACGACCCGCAGTCCAGCACAGTTCCCCGACGCCGACGAAGGTGTCCCGGACGACGCACCACTGGAAGACGACCTCGGACAATACTATACTCAAGAATATGAAGTCGAAAGGATCGTGAGGCACAAGAAAGTGGCTGATGGGTCACTTCGGTTTTATGTCAAGTGGGTTGGTTACCCACACTCGGGCAACACATGGCAAACACTGGAGGACTTGTCCCATGCACCCGAGGAGCTGAGTAAATACGGTAAACACCTCGAGGAGCCCCAAATAAAGAGCACACGCAGGGCTCCTCGCAGGAAGCCTTCTTAAGTGTGGGAGTGTAGGAGATGGTATCTCCGACGCTGTGCTGCGCGTACTGCGCGTACTGCGCGGCGCAGTGGGTCGTGACCTGTGCTGCGCTTTGCGTTTTCACGCACCGCAGGCAGGCCACCGCAGGGTATACCTGCGGGTTGCCCCCGTTCCCCCCGTTTGTCTGGAGTTCGGTTTTATCGTGAATAAACGTAAGTGCTCCCCGAGCTCACCCGTCCGCTAGAGTAGCCTAGCACCGCCCTGTTCTGCCCCGTCCTGTCTTGTCTTGTACCCCCTCCCTCCCCGTCTTGCCCCAACGTCCCAGTAGTGGACGTTACATCCGTCATCAGCATTCCCCAAGCCATCGTCGACCTCATCGCCCACAACGTCAAGTGCTTCAGGGATCACCCGGATTTCAAGCCTCTGAGTGGCAGGGAGAGCCGACGTTTGTACAAATGGTACCGGGCGAATGACTTTTACGAGGCCGAATTTGAAAAAGACGAATACTCCATGTCGGATGATGAATTGGCGGATTTCTGCAGTGAATCGATGGACATTGACGATGATGGTGATGTTTTTGTGCTGGATGATTCTGTTTCCATTCCATCCGAGCTCAATGGTGCGATCTTTGACTTGACTTCTGACTCTGAGGATGAATTGATTGAATAAAGACACTGCTTTGATCCGTGTACATGTACTCTGGGTGATAGGACATGGAGTCTTTGTGTTTGGCGGTCCTTGTAGGACGAGTGACAGGTCGAATCCTTGCCAGCAACCACGTGATCCGGCTGGATCCGATTCGATCCGCGGTTTGGACAGGCTCGGTGATCTTCGTCTCGGGTTGGATGCGGATTCCCCCTACCTCCCCAGCTGTAAGGAGTGAACAAGCGCAAGGACGAAGACCAAGTGCTTGGTATGAGCTTTATTAGCTTTTAGCCCCGAACACCAAAGAACAAGTTTTGTTCGAACTGGTGTTCAACATAGGCTCAGACATGCAGGGCTATTTATAGACCGGGAGAAGGTCGAGGGGCAAAAGTGGGCGAGAAGGGTGGAGCATCACAGAGAAGCGAGAAGGGGGTGCGAGAGTGGCTGGTGTGCAAGCGAGAGAGGCTTGGCACAGCCCGGGGACATGTGCCGAGCGGTGGGGGAGGCAGGAAACCAGTAGACGCGGGTGGCAACGGCGCGTGCTCATGCATGGGGGCAAACAAACACGTGGGGACTCATGATTGGTGCGGAGGGCGAGAGCATGCGGGACAATCTCATTGGTCCGTTGTGATGCTGGTCATCACACTATCTCCTCCTTAAACTACGGCGTGTTCCATCTTGAGTTCTCCTGGGGCCAGGCTTGTCTGGGTAGCGTCGGTGGTACTCCGCGGCCACCGTTGGGGCAAAGACAATGTCGGCGGGCTCCCAACTTCGATCGGTGACCGGGTAGCCTTTCCAATCGATGAGATAGTGCAGCTTTCCGCGCACGAACTTGGAGTCTAAGATCTCTTCGACCTCCCACTCCAAGTTCCCATCGATGACCACCGCAGGGGGCGGCGCTTGCACCCGACCCGGAAGCGAGTTCTTCTTGTAGGGCTCAAGAAGAGACACATGGAACACCGGGTGCACCTTTATGTCCTTTGGCAAGTCCAGGCGGAAAGCCAATGTCCCGACGGCCTCGAGGATGGTGAATGGTCCAATCCTCTGGTAATCCAGCTTCTTGCTTGGGCGAGTGGTGCTGATGTTACGAGTCAGCACCCAGACTTGATCGCCCGGACGCAAGTCGGGAGCCTGGGACCTCCGGAGATCTGAGAAGTGCTTGTAGTCAGACTTTGCCTTCTCAAGATTCTCCTTCAACAGTGCCAGGTTCCGCTGGAGATGTTCAACCCTCTCCGTGGCAGAGGGAACATCAGGGCCGCCAGCGACAACGGGGACTTCGAACCTTGGGTGGAACCCATAGGTGTTAGAGTCCAAAGGGGACTCAACGGCAAAAGAAGAAGTGAGCTCGAAGTGAGCTCAGGGAAAGCAAGGGTAGAGTCCGAAGTGGACTCGGAGAGGGAGCGAGGGAAGCAAAGATCCGTTCAAGATAAGACTTGTCTCGAAATGAGACGTGAGGAACACTCAGAGAATAAAGTAGAAGGCACTTTATTTAGTCCTATTTTGAACGCTAAGGTTCGACTACACATCGCGGGGGTCAGGCTATTTATAGACAAGTCCGGACTTGGCAGCGAAGGGCGGCCAAGGGAGGGAAAAGTGGGCGATCGAGCAGGGCGAAGGGGGCGATGCACGAACGAGGGCCGAGAAGGACCACCGAGACAGGCAGAGAACCAAAGCGAGAGAGGCGCAAGCAAAAGCGAAGCACCTGGCAGGAGAAACGTGCAAAGGCGAAGCAATGTGACTCAACGTCCAAGAAGCGGATTGGTCAAGTATAAGGTTGGGGCAAATGCATGCGAGATGAACAAGAGATCGGGGCGGTCAGGCAGGTCATGAGTCACCGGTGGGGGGACACATGACCGGCAGCCGAATTGCAACCAATCGCAGCAAGGCGCGTGCACAAACAAACCGGCGCGTGCGAAGAAGACAAAGGAAGCGGAGCAGCACGGGAAAACGGAAGTGCGGAAGGAGCGGAAAAGACAGGCAAAAGGCGGAAAATCGGAGGGGAACTGCAAGGCTACACACAAACAAACAGAAAGGCAAAAGAATAGCCAAGTGTGCAGTTAAAGTGGAGAACAAGCAGGAGCTATCCCTAACATCATCCCCTTCCTTAGCGACGAACTCCGGACGTCGCCTTCGGCTTTGAGGGATAGCGAAGGTGGAAGTCAGCAACAAGATCAGTGGCGTGGGAAACATTGGCAGCGGGCTCCCAAGACCGGTCAGTCTCGGAATAGCCCTTCCACTGAACCAAGTACTGTAAGCGACCACGGAAGAGCCGAGAATCGAGAACAGTCTCGACCTCAAACTCTTCCTGGGAGTTAACAAGAATGGGAGGTGGTTCTGGTTGGGTGAACTCGGGAACAATGTCCTTCGTTCGGGGTTCAAGGAGGGATACATGGAAAACGGGGTGAACTTTAAGTGTGGAAGGGAGTTTAAGCTCAAAGGCAACGGGGTTGATGCGGCGAAGAACTTTAAAGGGGCCAAGCTTTTTCTGGTCAAGCTTGTTGGAGGGACGAAGGGTGCGAATGTGGCGACGATCCAGAAAAACGAGGTCGCCAACGGAGATGTCGGGAGTGGGGAGACGGGATTTGTTGGCCTGCACAGTGTAGGACTCTTGGGCAACCCGGAGGTTGGCCTTGAGATCCTCGAGAACGGTCTGAAGTCGGTCGACACGTTCTTCGGCAGAGGGCACAACAGAGGGATCACGAATGATAGAGGGATCGAAAATGGGGTGATGGCCATGGACTGCAAAGAAGGGAGTCATGCCAGTGGAGGTGTTTTCCGAGTTGTTGTAAGTGAACTCGGCAAGGGGAAGGTGAAGGGTCCAGTCGTCTTGCAGGTAATTGCAATGGATACGCAAATACTGCTCGATGACCTGGTTGAGAACCTCGGTCGAACCGTCGGTCTCGGGGTGGAAGGCAGAAGAAAGGGAAATCTTCGTCTTCAGAAGCTCATTGAAGCGCCTCCAGAAGGCCGAAGTAAACTGAGTTCCTCGGTCCGAAACAATAGACCGGGGACAACCATGCAAGCGGAAGATGTGGGAGAGGAAGAGTTCGGCGGTTTGCTCGCCTGTAACCGTCTTCGTGGTGGGCACAAAGTGTGCTTGTTTGGACAGGCGGTCCTTAACCACGAAGATCGAGTCAAAACCGTTCGAAGGTGGGAGATCCGTGATGAAGTCCATCGACAGGTCCCACCAACGTTCGGAAGGAACGGGGAGAGGATGAAGTAAACCATAAGGGGAGTGACGGGACGGCTTGGCTCGCTGGCACGCTTCACAATTAGCAATGAAGCGACGCACAGACTTACGAAGCCGGGGCCAGTGAAAGTCCCGGGAGACGAGCTCAACGGTCTTGGCAAGACCAAAGTGACCAGCGGCAGCGGAGCAGTGACGTTGCTCAAACACTTTGAGCTGGAGCTCGGGGGAAGGGACAACGATCAGGTCTTTAAAGTAAAGGAGACCGTCACGGAAGGAGTAATCGCCATCAAGACGTTTGGCGTTAAAGTCAGAAAGGAGGGAACAAGAAAGGGTGGCAGCTCGAATCTCGGAAAGAAAGTCGGGATTCGAGCCGATAACAGTGATGCTGTCGAGAGAAATAGACTCGAACAGCTGAAGGAAGTTGGTGGAGTGGAGGGAGTCACCAGGCTTTATCTCAAAGTCAGAACGGCGACTGAGAGCATCGGCTTTGGTGTTGAGACGACCAGGGCGGTGGTAAATGCGAAAAGCAAAGTCAGAAAGGAATTGGGCCCACCGGAACTGGCGGCGAGAAAGTTGAGAAGCGGCAGTGAACCGGGTAAGGTTCTGATGATCAGAGAAAACAAGAGTGGGAATATCAGGGTCGGCAGCCATCAAGTAATGACGCCAGGCGGTAAAGGAATCGACAATGGCGAGGAGCTCTTTGTCGTGAGTGTCATAATTCACCTCGGCGGGACGGAATTGCCGAGAGTGAAAAGCAACGGGGTGAAGAGCGCCGTCAGGGTCAAACTGAGAAAGGACGGCACCCAAAGCAAAGTCAGAAGCATCGGGCTCGATGACAGCGGGTTTAGAGAAATCAAAGTATCGAAGAATAGGTGCGGAAGTGAAGGAAAGTTTAAGAGAATCAAAAGCCTCTTGGGCCTCGGGAGACCAAGAGAAGGTGGAGGATTTGGTAGTGAGGGAAGTCAAAGGACGAGCAAGTGCGGAAAAGTCCTTGACGAAGCGGCGGTAAAAGTTTGCGAAACCAATAAAGACTTGGATATCGCGAGCAGAAGAGGGAACAGGCCAAAGGGAAACGGCCTCGACCTTGGCAGGGTCCATTTTGATGCCATCGGCAGAAATGATCATGCCGAGAAAGTCAACTTCAGAAAGGTCAAAAGAACACTTGGCCGGATTGACCTTAAGGGAGTGTTCACGAAGGCGAGAGAGAACAAGCTTAACATGCTCCTCATGCTCCTGGGGATCTTTTGAGAAGATCAGGATGTCGTCAAGATAAATGACAACACAGACACCAAGGAGGTCCGAGAAGATGTCGTTCATAAAAAACTGAAAAGCAGCGGGGGCATTCGAAAGACCAAAGGGGATAACATTGTACTCAAATGAGCCAGATTTGCAAACAAAAGCAGTCTTCCACTCATCGCCCTTCTTGACACGAACCAAGTGGTAAGCATCAGGAAGGTCGAGGTGTGAGAAGACGCGGGCAGAAGAAAGTTTATCCAGAAGATCCTGGAAGAGGGGAAGTGGGTAACGGTTCTTCTTCGTGATGGCATTGAGGCCTCGGTAGTCGACGCAAAGGCGAAGACCACCATTGGGCTTCTTCACGAAGAAGCAGGGAGCACCAACGGGAGAAGAGGATTTGGAGATCCAACCACGTGCGAGGGCGTTGGTCAGATACTCCGAAAGAGCAGATTCCTCGGCCGGGGACAAAGGATAGACTTTCCCCGGCTTTGGCAAACGAGGTTCCTTTCCATCCTCGGTCCGTACAAACTCAATGGACAAGTCATACGGACGATGAGGAGGCAAGGAAGAAGGAGGGTCAGACTTGAGGCTGAAAACGTCGCCAAACTCATTGTATTTGAGTGGGACGCCTCGAGAGTCAACAGGGGTGCCAGACTCGGCATACACCTTCGTCGTGAGCACGGACCTTATCGACACCGTAGGATACGTCTCCGGCGAAGGAGGACGGATATCCATTTGGGCAGCGAAAATGTCGAGCTTGTCTTCCCGTGCAAGACGGAGAAGACTCGCCGCATTAACGAGCTCAATGTCGGGTGAAGATAAAGCCGTTGGCTCTTCAGAAAGCGAAGCAGAGTCAAGGCGGGAAGAAAGGGAAGGCGAAGTGCCAAAGGAGGGAACCGGTGTAAGGGAAGGACCGGAGGGAGGAGGAGTCAAAGGCGAAGTGCCCGAAGGGGGAGGCGAGGAGCCGGAAGCGGACGGAGTGTCCAAGGAAGAAGCAGAGACATCCGCGAGGATGTGTCCATCAGCAAGGCAAGAGGGATCGGAGAATGAAAGGGAGAGGGACTTCCAATTAACAACTGGATTATGCAAGCGCATCCAGGGAAGACCAAGAGTGATGGGAGTGGTGGAGAGTCGAGTCACAAGAAAAGAAATCGACTCGGTGTGGGAACCAATGGTCAGAGTCAAAGGCGCGGTTTGGAAACGAATGAAACCGGCCGAAGAACCATCAGCAAGGGAAACGGAGTAAGGAGTAGAAAGAGGGATAAGAGAGAGTTTATGGAGATCGGCAAAGGCAGGATCAATGAGGGCAAGAGCGGAACATCCATCATCAATAAAAACAGAAAGGGAGATGGAGACCGGGCCAGAAAGACTCATGACGATAAGAGTGGCCGGAAGAAGAAGCTTATCGTCCGATAGTGACGAGTCAGAGGGGGAAGATGTTCGTATCGCCGAACAGACCACCTCGCTTACTTGCGAGGTGCTGCTCGGCTGTGAGCATTTCCCGAGTTCCGTTTGACCAGAACCGGGCACTGCTGAACATCGCGACTGCCGGGACAAGACTTTTCCCCGCAGTACAAGCAGAGACCCTGCTCACGACGTCGCTTTTTCTCGACGTCGGAGAGCTTAGCAGGGCGGACCGAGACAGAGTCAAGGTCCATGGGAGTGGGTGCAGAAGAGGAGGAAGAAGAAACATGCGCGGGAGAATGGTGGTGATGGGGAGCAGAGCGAGAAGAAGGAGGAGGAGGTTGGGAACGGGAGGAGACCTTGAGACGATGGAGGGCATCGTCGTACTCGACCGCTGCCTTGATCAACTCGGGCAAGGAAGCGGGAGCGGGGCGGAGACCGATGAGGTGGAACTTGACCTCAGACTTCAAACCCTCCTTGAAGAAGTGCATCTTGGTGGGTTCGTCAGTCTGGACGCGGGCGGCGAGCTGGACGAAGCGGGTGGCGAAGGCTTGGCAGGACTTGAGCTGGACCAAGCGTTTGAGGTCGTTCAAGGCCTTATCTTGCGAGGAGGCCGTGTCCTCACCGAAGGTCGACTTGAGGGCAACTTCAAAATCCGCGAAGGAAGCCGGGAAGCGGTTGGCCATATAAAAGGCGGCCTCGTACCATTTGAAAGCTTCGCCGCGGAGGAAGGAGGTGGCATAAAGGACCTTCTGGCGCTCGGGCGCAAAGAAGGCAGGATCGGCGAGGAAGACGAGGTGGCACTGGGCGAGGAAGGCCGTCGTCTCGTCGCGGGAACCTAGGAACTCCTTGGGCTTGTTCACCTGGTAGACCTGGCGGGGAGCGGCGGCGGGAGCTTGCAGATCTTGGATCTGACGATGGAGAGCAGCGTTCTGGGTCATGAGGGCGTTCATACGCTCCTCCATGCGCGCCAGGTACGCATTGAGATCTGCCGGGGGTGCAGCAGGCTCAGCCATCGGATCGACGAGGGAAAGAGAGGCGAAAGAAGAAGAAAGGCCGGGAAGCCAAGAGGGAGCGTTCAAAATGATGTTAGAGTCCAAAGGGGACTCAACGGCAAAAGAAGAAGTGAGCTCGAAGTGAGCTCAGGGAAAGCAAGGGTAGAGTCCGAAGTGGACTCGGAGAGGGAGCGAGGGAAGCAAAGATCCGTTCAAGATAAGACTTGTCTCGAAATGAGACGTGAGGAACACTCAGAGAATAAAGTAGAAGGCACTTTATTTAGTCCTATTTTGAACGCTAAGGTTCGACTACACATCGCGGGGGTCAGGCTATTTATAGACAAGTCCGGACTTGGCAGCGAAGGGCGGCCAAGGGAGGGAAAAGTGGGCGATCGAGCAGGGCGAAGGGGGCGATGCACGAACGAGGGCCGAGAAGGACCACCGAGACAGGCAGAGAACCAAAGCGAGAGAGGCGCAAGCAAAAGCGAAGCACCTGGCAGGAGAAACGTGCAAAGGCGAAGCAATGTGACTCAACGTCCAAGAAGCGGATTGGTCAAGTATAAGGTTGGGGCAAATGCATGCGAGATGAACAAGAGATCGGGGCGGTCAGGCAGGTCATGAGTCACCGGTGGGGGGACACATGACCGGCAGCCGAATTGCAACCAATCGCAGCAAGGCGCGTGCACAAACAAACCGGCGCGTGCGAAGAAGACAAAGGAAGCGGAGCAGCGCGGGAAAACGGAAGTGCGGAAGGAGCGGAAAAGACAGGCAAAAGGCGGAAAATCGGAGGGGAACTGCAAGGCTACACACAAACAAACAGAAAGGCAAAAGAATAGCCAAGTGTGCAGTCAAAGTGGAGAACAAGCAGGAGCTATCCCTAACATATGGAGTGCGTTGTATTGATCCGACTGCCTACGTTCGATAGCGCGACACATCTCCTCATTCAGTCGTCCACGATCTTCTTTCAGATCTTCGGTTCCCCTCACGAGCCTGGGGATGATTCTGTTTCGAATGGTCGCCACGAACAGTGTCTCCTTTCGGTGGGTCAGGCGAGAGACTTCACTGGCCAATACTGGTACGACTTTGTACAGGCTCTGGTGGCTTGTGTAGCGAAAGCTGTAGAGCTGCTCGGCATGGTGTGTGAAGGATTTCCTCAGATCAACGAGGAGTGTATCGGAGAGGGGATTCTCCATCAGCTTCATGCACTCGTCAACGTGTGTATGCCTTTTCACACCCTTGGGGGCAACCAGTACCAGATTGCAGAATCGACGGAGGAGAGACCAATACCGATCGAGAATGTGTGTCTCGCAGTTGACTGCATAGGTTTTGATGGCCAGATCTATGACTTGGGACCCAGTACCCTTTGGAAGGGATACTGGAGGTAGGACACACGAATCGCTCCATGTACTTCGATACAGTTCATATGTGTCGAGGAGATGCCTGTCATCTTCTGGGGTGTTCGTCCTGGCACCCACTGTTCCTCTCTGCACCATGTTGAAGCACTTTCGAACGAACGAAGGATCGCTCGACGACACAGTGGGGATGGTGATGCCCTCCTCCAAGCATCGCCTGAGATGCAGCTCCAGGAGCCGAGATGCTTCGTACTGCACGTGTGTCATGGCCCGGACAGTCTCCTCGATCTTGTCGTGCAAGGCGCCGTTCTTGATGATGGCGTCAAGAGTGCACTTGATGATCGAGTACTCGGCCTTGGCATACTCGTTTGGTTCACAGGCAGGCAACGTGGAGCTCCAGAGAGGTTTGTTCGCTGAACATTTGGAGCTGTTGCTTCTCCCATGACCCTCCTGTTTGCAGGTCGGGCAGATCAGGACCTTGGGTGCAGGCATCTCGACCACGAGGGCCGGAACAGCGATGTCTTCACTGGACTCGTCTGGAGGGGGTGCTTGGCAAACGGCCCCAAAGACAGACGCTGAGTCAGAAGGGGGGGCCAACTCGGTTCGGGCCTTGCACTTCTTGGTGAAGGGCTTGACATGGTTGGTCAGACCACAGGCACGACACGATTTGATGACTAGTTTCTTGGCAGCATGTTCGTCGCGGGGCTGCCCAGGATCTGGATTTGGGTCGGGAGGAGATTTTTTCTTGCGGGGAGGCATCTGTCGCGATTTCGACACCCCGTTGATTCTACCCATAGGCAAGAAAAAACCAAGGGTGAATTTGACGCACTTTTTCGATGGTATGATTCACGCCCAGAAACGCATCGCGCGCTCAATCAGCCGTGGGAAGACATCTGGAAGCACCCTCCGCACGGCGGACTCGAACAGGGTCACCATCCCGATCCTGAACCCCTCGGAGGCATTCAGCGTTGCTGCCTTCCTGTACTGATGCTTCACAATCCCAAAGAAGTTCTCGATGGGATTGAAGTCGGGCGAGGCAGGTGGGGTGAAGATCACTGACCATCCTCGGCGCTCGATGCAGTCCAGGACAGCCCTTGTCTTGTGCATGCTGACATTGTCCATCACAATCACAGAGTCGTCTGGGAAGCTCGCTCGCTCAAAGAACTCGACCATCGAGTGTGTCTTGAATGATGTGGGGATGTACATGCGATGCAGCACACCAGAGTGGTTGATGGCAAATGCAGCCGAGACAGACTTGTGCTTCATGTGATTGCGCTGGCGAAGCGGAGCACCCTTCGGTGAGTATCCGTAGAGAGAGAAAATGGATCTCCTGATCCCTGTCTCGTCGACAAAAACCAATCGTCGTGGGTCGATGGAGCGGACCTGGTCCCTGAACTGTGCCACTCGCTCATCCAGTCGCTTGGACTTGTAGAGGTGTGTTGCCCTCTTGTGTGAGAGACCTGCTCGCTGGATGGCAGTGTGGCAGAGTGAGAGTGATACTTTCCTCTGGAGGATGGACTCGAGCTTGCATCGCAGCACAGGACCAGTCTGGAACGGGTCCTGTTCAATCAGGGTGCGAATGACTGGACATGCCTGCTCGAAGAAAGTGGATCTGCGAGCTGGGACCCGGGATGGGTCATCCAGCTTGCATCCTCGGTGCCATCGATGGATGGTGCTCTTGGATACACTGAATATGGAGGCGACCTTACGCAGGCTATGGATGAGATCGTAGCATCGCAATGCGGCGGTGCGAAAGTCGGATGTGTGGCGAATGGTCATGGTCAGCGCGCGATGGTTTTGGGTAACAAAATATTCGATCAATGGTCAAAACCCGGGTGTCCCGTTTTTTATTGGATTGGCTGTCAAGCGACTCGATCTCCACAGCAAGCGACAGCGCACCGTCCACGAGATGTGCAAGCGAGTCATCGACCAGGCACCAAAGGAGACCGAAGTGGTGATTGCCTTTGGGAATGCCTCCTGGAAACAGGGGAAGGGATACGCATCCAGTCCCAGGAGACTCAGGTTTGCCAAGTACTTTGAGCAATTCCACCACCACCAGAGACGATCACCAGACCAATCCGTCTCCAAGATCCATGTGTGCTCGGTGAACGAGTTCAACACATCCCAGGTGTGCTCACATTGTCGGGAAGCCAAGCGACTCGAGTCACCCGAGTATCTTGATATCGAGAAACCACACTTTGTCCGGAGCTGTGCAAGCTGCCATACGCTGTGGGATCGAGACATCAATGCAGCCAGGAACATGATCTCGGTATGCCAGTCGATCATCGCCACAGGAGATCGACCGAGTGTATTCAAGACTGTGCTTCCGGACCCACCCAAAACAAAGAGATTGCCAACCAGGACGGGAAACAATCGCACGACCTGCCCACTGGGGTCTACGGATCAGCAGACCTGTGTCGCTGATGCCAGGAAGTGACTGTCCCGTTTCTTTCTGGTTTGACTGTATCACCGCCTCCGCCCTGTGAGTAATATCGAATCATCGTAGCTGCCAGATGATCACAGAAAAAGACGAATGCGTTTTTTTCTGTGGTATCAGAAGCAAGATTTCGAAATGAACTGGGAATACATCGGAATAGCCTTTTCATTTGTGTTGCTGTCGTGTATCACCGTTGGCCTTACGAAATCATACGGGTCCTACATCCCTTACGGAACGCTCATCGGACTTGGCTTGTGTCTGGCATCGATGATCGTCGCGATTGCGTTGTTTGCAGTTGGCTTCAAGCAATGAAAGGCTGGCCTCCTCTCATACGAGCCCGTTGCTGAGCCCGTTGCTGAGCCCGAAGAGCATCATTTATCCGAGCCCGTTGTCGAGCCCTATGCTCAGCCCGGTTACCCGACTCTGGATCAACCTGGAAAATTGTCCCCGGATCAACCTGAAACGCCGCTCTGTAATTTGCCTCTCGGAAAGCCCGGCGGTGTGCCTCTTCCACAGTCAGTTCTGGTGCCCATTGCTCAGCCTTTGACCAGGCCTCTTGGCGATTGCGTTCATACGCAGGATAAAGGATGTGATAAATCTGAGTTATGTGGTCAAGTTCAGGTCGCGATCGATATGTCGATGCAGGTTGCTCTGTTTGATCAGTCTCAGTCGTCTCTGTTTGTTCAGGGAGGGTCGTCTCTTCTGTGCGATCGTCTGCGAGGCTCAAGTCGACGCCATTGATCACGTCAGAGAGTGTATTGATGCCATGGTCTTGCTCCCACTGAAAGGCTTCTGAGGGCAGTTCAGGACGAGCACTGGTTCGATGGGAGTAGGAGTGGGGGTGTTCTACTCCAGGCCCCCCATAGTCGGTGCTATCATCGACATTCCCCCCGTATACGCGCCGTCCAGCAATATATTGTGGGTATTGCTTGCCGTTGTATTGGGTCCGATCCATTGTGGCTGTCTTGGACAAACAAAAAAAACGCAGTAAAGACTCCGAAACCATCAAGAGCACGACCCAAGCAGCAACCATGGAGTCCGCCGTCATCAGCAGCGACTGGGTGGATGTGGGAGAGATTGCCCAGCATTTCCAGACTGAAACTGGCCGCAAGCGTGGAGGAGTCGTCTTTTTCGACGAGGCTCTGTGTGAGCTCGCGGAAATACCGGCTATGCGTTTGATGATGTCCGAGATGCTCGCATGCCTCAGTTCTCGCCTGCGTGAACAAACCCGACACGAGCAACAACAACCCATCATTCTCGATCAGCAGCTCGCCCTCCTCAAACGAGAGCTGATGCAGAGCATTCAGAGACTGCATTCACAGCCCGCCCCCATCGACCCAGCATACACGCTATCGCTCGAGAAGCTCGATAGCGCCGTTACCCGCCTATCCGGCCGCTTTGATGATTGGGCGGTCGCCAAGACGTCCAACAAGGTCATTGGCCAACTGGGCGAGATCCGTCTTCTCGATATTCTCTGTGAAACCTTCCATCGAGACGAGGGCTTTGCCATCCAGGATACTCGCAGCAAAGCACACCACTGTGATATCGCTATCACCCATCCAGATCATCCACCTATTCACGTCGAGGTCAAGGCCCATGGCGAATTCAATGGTGCCTCGGTCGCTCGTCAGTGCGTCGATCGCTTTTGCAGCGATATCACCGGGCTCGGCTCCCATGGTATCCTTGTGAGCCTCTACACTGGCATTGTGGGTCACAAGGCAAGCATGGACATTGAGTTGCTTCCTTGTGGCAAGTTTGTCGTGTATTTGTCGAACAACAGGTTCGATGGCCAGAGCATCCGACAAGCAGTTATGCTGATCTACAAGTTGGATGCCCACACGCAGCAACCCAAAGCAGACGGGAGCGATGGTCTCGTCCTGTCAAACAACAAGCTCAAGCAGATCCAATCCTTCGTCAGAGACACTGCATTTCGAATTGAGATGACCAAATCGCACCTCAAAGAGGCCACGAAGAGTCTTAATGAGATTTCGCTCTCGATGTTGGATGACTTGCTGCGTTCCCCTTGAAGTCTTTTGTATTTTTTCGGTTGGATTGACAGAAAGCGGATCATGACCAGCGTATCCACCGACTACTTGCAACAGTGCAACCAGGCATTAGACCAATACAACACCATAGCCACCCAGAATGTTCAAATAAGCAATTATAATACTTCCATGGCCCAAAAGGCTGGCCAAGCATATACAGTCTGGACACAGCAAAAGCAAGCTGCCCAGCAGAGACATCAGGACTGGGTAAACATGGCGGGGCAGTATGCATCATGGAGCACCAAGAAGCAGCAGCTGGCAACGGAGACCAAGCAAACGGTTCACTCTGGCTGCTTCCCCGACCCGGCTGGGTGGTGTGCGAGCGACTATGGGCCTGGTTGGAGTAAACCGGGCGGAATCACCGGGTCGGGGTGCTATCAGTTCCCTCTGTGTATGCGGACCGATGCACAGGTTACCGCTGATCTGAATGCTGCCGGATATCTGGCTGCAGAACCACCTCCATTCACTCAGCCAGCCCCCCAGGACAACACAGGCCCATATGCCCACAAGGAGCAAATCACCAATAATGTCGATATCAATTGCTGTGCAAACATTCTAAATCTGACGCCAGGGAGCAGCGCGGTAAATATAGCGCAGCAATGCTCGCAGAGCATCAAGCAGTATCTATCCAACCCGACGCCGTCCGCGAGCACCTCGGCACCAGCGCCAGCACCAGCACCAGCATCGATTCCGGCACCATTGAAGCCGGTATCTGCATCAAGCAGCAGCGGATCATCGACGACCGCTTCATTATCGACTACGGTCATTGTTGCTATAGTTGCCTTTGCCATTGTTTTGGTATGCTGCTGCTCGTCGCTTGGTGGGCTGATAATTTCATTGTCGAATCCCACCAAAGTCCCCACCCCCCAATGATTGCGCTTCATGGCCAGCAAACACGGGTTCATGATGCACCTCCAATATACCAACATTCTTGACCGCGTTGGCTTTCGAAAAGTGGACGGTCTGGTTGTTATTGAACCGCACCGACTTTTTCATTTGAGCTCGTGCTCGCTTGCGGATGGCTGATTTCTTGGGCAAGGGCTTTGTCGATGCAGACCCACCGGGTTTGGAGCTCGATGGGAGTTTCTTGAGAGTGACTCGTTTGGATCGCTTTGACTTGAGCTTCTTTGAGAGGCTCTTGATTCCCTTGGGCTTTCGGCCCTTGACCGGAGTCTGGTCGCTTGAACTTGCCGCGTTCATTTTGGATCTACAAATATAGCGTGATACGGTATTGCCTGGAAAAAATGGCAGATTCAACCCTGATCAACGCATTTCTGT
>NW_026516427.1:0-46596 GCF_025602895.1 Polychytrium aggregatum
CCGACGATCACCCGACGATCACCAGCCAGTAGCCGGTATCCGCCAACCGGTATACGCCAACCGGTATACGCCAGCCGGTATCGAGCAGTCGCACAATCATTCAACATTCGCCATTCCCTTTGACCATGAACCCAACCCTCCAGTCCCAGTCCCAGTCCAGTCCCAGTCCCAACAGCCCAGCGGCCAGATACCGATGACAGTCCATCCGTCCATCGCATCTGCAGCCGCAGCCGCATCCACGCCATCGGCGAGTCTGGGGCAGCTGGCCTCTCCCACCGCTCGATCGCAAGCTGCACAGATCACTTCTTCCTCAATATCCACCTCACAGTTCTCGATGTCCTCGCAGCCCCTTGCCGGCGCTGCATCGCAAGCCGCCTCTCGATCAGGGCGGATCCCAAATCCTGCTGCCTTCCGCTCAACAGTGGCACAACCAGCATCGACCATGCTCTCCATCAGCCCATCGACCCTCGCGATTAACCCAGCGGCCGCGACAGTCAATCCGGCCGCGATGCAGTCGGCAATGGGGGCCTTTCCCGTTGTGGGAGTGCCTCCGGGCCGCCCGCCTATCCTCTCGACTCCCATCAAGAATGTTCTCAAGCCCGATATCCAGATCAATGCCAACAGGGTGCCCTATACCAGCACGCCCGTGTCTTCGACGAAGCGGACCTATACCAAGAGAATCAAGACAGCGCCAGGTAAGGGAGCGATGAAGAGGAAGGATGGCTGCCGATCGATGCCGGTGCTCCACCGCTCCAGCCCTGGAAACTGACTTTGACCCAACGGCCACTCCCTCCAACCGCGGGCAAAACACACGAAAGTCGTCAGGCCCCACGAGATCGCCATTCCTCCGCCTGACCGGGCACCAGAGGATATCGCCCACAACGAAGAGATCAAGCGGAGGTGTGTATCTTGACGAAGAACCGTCCGATGTGCTGTCGCCTCCCACCACCAACCCGCTGCTGGAGCTCAACAATGTCCATCTGCGCATCCATGTCGCCAGGTTCTCGGAGACTCTCAAGCGCGACCAAGAGGTCGTTCAAGTGCCTCATCCGAGCCGGCCGTTTGCTTCCCTCCATGATGCCGTCGAGACTCTTTTCAGCTACCATATTCTGCAGGGCTCACGCGAAGCCCAAAAGTTCTCTGAGCACGAGCAGGCCACCCACAGTAAGCACCGCTCATGAACCCGTTGGGCAGATGTTCTGCAAAGTCTATATAGACGGTGACATCCCCAAGGGACGAGCAGGACAACATCGGCGCTGATTACCGTTGCTCATTCCTCACATCGTGTCCTGTCCGCGCTTTGCTTCGGCATTGAATGGCGTCTGTAGAGCGGAAGGCAGAAGCACTGCTTCACGAAAGCCAGCAGCTTGTCCGCCGATTCCGTCGGATCCAGGAGAAGGACGAAAAGGTATGCACCGCCGTGTCGACGTTGTGTCCAGCCGTCTTCGCACGGCGACTGGATACTCCATGCTTGGCAGGCAAGCGGGAGCGACCCTGGGCTGGCGAGTGACCCGCTCTGTCCTTCCTCGAGCAGGCCGCTGTTCCAAGATACATCCAAAAGTTTGGCGAACACCTCGTCGACAACAACTTTCCGAGCGGGGATATCAGCGGCCTGTAGCATGCATGAGCAGAGAGACGCTGGGCCCGTATCCATCCCTGCCTTTGCAGCCCATAAAAACAACAAGCGCAACGTCGTCTTGGGCCGTGTGCACGAATCCCGTGTGCACGAATCCCGTTTGCATGAATACCGTTTGCTAATCTCCGCGAGTGACTGTCGATTGATGGGCCATAACCATGATTGCCCATCGATACACTGGAAACGGAGTCAACGCGCACAGGTTGCGGATCAAAGACACTCTGTTTCATTGGGAGCGCTTAGCGGCTTTACATAGCTGGTGTGGATAAGGGGCGTCATGGCACACAGCACCGTCAAGGATCACAACGGACTCGCCTTCGACGGGGGAGGTAAGCCCACCGGCGGATCTGAGTCGGAGCAGAGGCTTGACAGCAACGGTGGGACAAAGCCTACCGATGCCACAGGTGCGTCCCACTATAGCTCCTGTCGGATGGTCTCCCAGCGCTTGAAGGTATAGCCGACAAATGCCAAGTCCTTGTCGCCCTCAACTTTGGAGACCATGGGGTCGTTGACGGTCTGGCCGGACGTGAGTTGCTCAGGCACGTCTACCAGCTCGTCAGTCGGGAAGTAGGATGTATCGGTGATGGATCGCAGGGCGGGGACAAAGGGGCTTCGCTGGTGTCGCAAGGTTGCCCAATCGATCGATCGGAAGAATGGATGCGCCTGAATCTGGGAGATGTTCAAGCGATAGGGGGCGTCGCAGAGGAGGCTATTGAGGAAAAGGGCAAAGTGGTTGTTGGAGAGAGAGATGCAGCACATGTGAGCAAACGATCAGCACCGCACCGAATACGAACAAATGATGGGCGGATGGGGCGTGCGCAAGGTGGCGGTCGTCAGGCGCGCTGCCAATGGCACCGACGCTTGCTCCACCGCCAGTGCGTCGTCGCATCGCCATGAAAGATCGGCAAACACCAATACACAGCCTTCGAACAGGCGACAGGATGGCAGGATTGCTTACCCTCGGATGAGATCCTCGGCCTCCGGGGACAGATGAACATCGTTGGGGATGTAAAAGTACTCCCGCCAGCCGATGATCTTGCGGTACGTCTCGTGAGGGTTCTCGCTGCAAAAAGGAGGATAGCCAACCAGGCACTCGAACATAATGGCGCCCAGAGACCACCAGTCACACTCCTTGCCGTAGCCCTGTTGTTGGAACACCTCGGGGGCAATGTAGTCCGGCGTGCCGACAGTAGAGTAGGCGACTGCTCGGCGGTTCTTCTTCCAGGTGGCGATTCGGTCCTTTCGCGAGAAGGTCAGATCAATGTTCTTGGCCGTTCCAATGCCATCGAACTTGGAGGAAGCGTTGGTGCTGTCGAACATGCGCTGGTAATATGAGGAGTCGTGGGTCTTGTGGAAGCCGGTGCTGAGACCAAAGTCCGAGAGCTTGATGTGACCGTCCTTGTCGATGAGCACTGCGATATCGAAAAGAAACAGATCAGCATGAGGACCAGATGCGGTCGCTGCCGTGTGGCTGCTGACGTGCGGGCAGCAGAAGCACAGCGGGATGGCATTGACATACAGTTATCGGGCTTGATGTCGCTGGTGTTGATCGGGGATACAGGGGAGGAACACAAGCAAGGGAGCATCAGCCAGACTGCCGCCATCGCATGGGGTTCACAATGACGCCCGACGTTGAGTCAGAAGACCTGTCAGCACGATGGCGGATCAAAGAGGTCGCTGCGATGCTTACCGGTGAATAAAGCCCAGCTCGTGGACGGCGCTGATGGCGGAAACACACTCGGCCATATAGAACCGCGTGACATCTTCCGAAAAGGTGTCGTATTTGATCAGCATGGTCATCAAATCTCCTCCGGGCAGGAATTCCATGATCAGATACAGGAACGAAGGGTCTTGGAATGAGTAGTACAGTTGGACAACCCAAGGGGAGTAGACAGATTCGGCAAGGACGTCGCGCTCGGCGCGGACGTGTGCAAGCTGCAGCATCGGCGTTCGAGTGAGACAATGACCGAGGGAGAGGTGGGCGGATGAGGAAAAGTGTGGGGTGGTGGATGCCGGGAGCAGAACCAGCCCGACCAGATTAGTGACCAAATTCCTGCGATAGGGCATCGCTCTCCTTGCCCAGTATCCAGTGCCGATGAAATCGCGCGAGGCCAGCGGTCGAGAGCATCGGAATGCTCCCTGGAATTGTGACAGCATCGACATGTGGTGATCGGCCTGACGACGTGCACTCTGGCGATGTGTCATGGGGACATCCAGAACAGCAGGCCTCCTCTTCCTCCCCTTCCCCAGGCGGTGTGGCTGCTTGCAGTACGGAGCCTGGCGCACCTGATCCTTCTTGACCATCTCGGACTTGCGCAGGGTCTTCATGGCATAAACCTTGCCGCTATCGGCTTTCTGGACCAGACGAACCTGGCGCCATTTCGATGCAAGCACACCGAATGTGTCAACTCGACAAACAGCACAAATTGTGGCTTTGGGCCAGACTGCCAACGAACCGAGCCGAGCCGAACCGAGCCGAGACATGCTGATCCCGGCCCCGTACACCATGTTGCGCGACAGCACTACCAACCTCGCCAAAGGCGCCCCGTCCGATAACTTTGATGGTGAAAAAATCGTTGACACTCAGCCGGACCCGACGCAGCCGAAGGAAGTCGGACTCTTTTCGGCCGAGGGCGGTGAAGTTGCGGTTTTTCTTCTCCTCAGACCAGTTTTCTGCCTGCATTCGCTGCTCGACATCGAGGCGTCTGGGGAGGCGGCAGTGATGGCAGATGCTGAGCGACTAGGAAACGAGATACACACGTGTACAGCTGGTCGTCTCCATGCGCATCTGTCGCAGGAACACGACTGAGCGCATCCAATGCTGAAGTACCGACGGCAATGTTTCCACGCCTCCCGGTAATGGTCGCAGCGACAGCGACGACAGGACACAGGACGGAGGTGGCCGTACCTGTGCTCGCGCTCCGAGCATTCCGAGACAACCTGCTTGTAAAAGTTCTCTAGCCGGTACTTTGCCGCTGTGGCCCGATCGAGGGCGGCCGTGGAGAGGGAGTCCGGGCACCGTTCAAAGATGTATGATTCGTCGAAGGCATCCGACATGGAGACATCGGAAGACATGGCTGCGGGGTGGCGTTCGGTCGACGGGAGCGGATCGATGACAGCAAGAGAGATGGATCAGGCGAGGATCGACAGGCAGAGACCAACGGGCGGCTGGTGGGATGAGGTGTGGGGGGAGGGATCAGGACCAGCCAGGAGCAGGCAAGATGGATGGGTGGGCGGATGGAGCATCGGCCGAGGCGAAAGGAGGCCGAGGCAGGCGGCGACAAGCGAGCATAGGCGAGAGCGGGCGAGAGCGGGCGAGAGCAGGCGAGAGCGCCAGCGAGGAGCGGCTGCAGCCAAGATCGCGTGTTGCACTTGGACAACGGCGCGCCGCACAGGGCGGGTGGCCAGGCACTGGCTGTGCAGACACTGTGCAGACACTGTGCAGACACTGTGCGCTGCGCACGCCGCCCCCGCTGGCGCGCACAGCCGCCGCCGCGAAAGGAAAGCAGCGCACGTCTGTGCAACGTGCGGCTGCGCGGGCGCGGCCACTGCCACCACCGAGCAGCAGTGTGGCTGAAACGGCGAGTGTCTCGACCACACGAGCATGAACAGCATGTCTCGTTCCGCTTTGGGCGCCGTTCGAGTCAGGGCGGTCGCTGTTCTGGGTGCCCAAACGCACGCACACCCATCACCAGAGGCGTCCCGGCCCTCTCAAAGTCGAGAAACCAGCAAACAGACGGTGGCTCATGCGAAGGGCGCTCACGATATGCTGTCCCGTCTCGTTCTGAAAATGCTGTATTGTGAGCCCGGTCACCGGAGAGCTGCATCGCCAGCCCGGCTGTCGTATGTACATTGGCATCAGCAATAGGTCTAACCGGAAATGTGCTCGGCGTAAGCAGCCTCGTCCAGGAGAGAGTCGAGCTCCTCGGGGTTGCTGAGCTTGACCTTGGCGATCCAGCCTGGGTTGACAGTGTCCGCCCAACAGAGTGAGCATCACGCACATGGTCGATCACAATCGGTCACAATCGGCCACAATCGGTCGTGGGCACATCAGGACGGAATGGGCGAGAGTCAGGAGGGTCGTCGCATTGGGTAAAGATTCGAGGCACACGGACAGAGGAAGGAATCGGGGAAATCGGCGGAGCGGTAGGGTCAGTGCGTGGCTCATCAAGATCACTTTCGTTTTGGACCGTCAGCGCTGTCAATATACTCGATACATCTACGCAGCAGCTCAGGCGCAAGAGCGACGCAGATACTAACCGTTCCCGAAGGGGCTGGAGTTGATCAGAGAGGGCTCGTCGTTGAGGGCCTCGTTGGCCTCGACGACCTCACCGCTAACAGGGCTGTAAACATCGCTGGCGGCCTTGACAGACTCGATGGCGCCGATTTGGTCTTGGTTTTACGTCGTAGCACATTGGAGGGCCGTTCAAAGTCATCGATCGAGGAGATTTGTGATGCCGCGTTTCATTTGATTCCATTACATTTAGTTACATTTCCAAAGCACCAGCCGCGAATGAATGTTTGGAATTGCCATGATCGTCAGTTACAGGGCCGGGCATCGCATAGGCGGCGAGTCAGCCTACTGCTCGTTCGCTTGCTTGAGGCCAGTTGGTTCTGGCTCCGACCGAGCACTTGCTGGAGATCGACAAACACTCACCCTTGATCGAGAGAGCCTTGCCAACCTCGGGGGTTTCGACAAAGACAACATCACCGAGAGCCTCCTGCGCATAGTTGGTGACGCCGATGGTGCCAACGCCGTTCTCAACAGAGATCCACTCGTGGTCCTTGGTATACTTGCGGGCTTATTGTTGGTCACGGTCGTGGGAGGCCGGCGTTGGGAGTGCGAGGCAATCGCCGCAGATCAATAGGGCACACGTTTGAAAGAGTGGCAGCGGGGAACGCAAAGCCGATTAGAAGATCATCCAAGAGACGGAGGACGATCGCAACAGCGCAACCTCGGGCTGGACATGCCGCCTCGCTGAGTGGCATGAGCGTATCGTGGGCTGGAGCGAGGGCCGACGGCCGTAAGCGCCGCGGCGGTCGGGGCTGCCTCGCGGCTGGTCTCGGTAGGACTGTTTCGGGGAAGCGACACTTACTGGCATAGGTGCGGACAGCCATGCTCATGGAAGGGAAGGCACGGAAGGCACGGGGCGCAAAGGCAGAGGCCCGGAGGGCTGAGCGAGCAAAGACACGGGCCAGCATTGTTCGGTGTGGTGCAGAAGGCAGGCGAGCAACGGCAGATCGGGGTGAAGAAAAGAAAAGGGCGAGGCGGGAAAGCAGGGCGAATAAATAGCGGTCAGGGCGGGTTGGGCTGCACATGCATCGTCTGTCGCCGCCCAGGAGCGCCGGCGGCACTGTGAATGCAGGATCCCTCTTGCCGGCCCCGTCTGCATCACACCCCCCAAAAAAAACACTAGCACTCAAAAGGAATGCGATGATCTCTAATGGTTATATGAGCGCATCTTGCCGGCTTGATCCCGGCATCTGCGCCCCCAACGGGCTGCGCACGGCTTCCTGCCACACAGCACATGTGTTGGGCAGGGTGGGCCCATTGCGATCGAGCGGGAGCCGCGCATGTTGGATGTCGGATGCTGGGTGCCGGGCGCTGAGTGCCCGGGGTTGGGTGTTGGACACACCGGCTGGTGATTCTATTCAGGATCCAGTCAATCGTCGCTGCTGGCCTCGCCCGCATACCAGTCCTGCTCCCGGCTCACTGGTCGAGCGTGGCCAGAAAGCCCTGCACCCTGGCCCGCAGCGACGGGCGGCCATCGTCCCCGATGCCATCGGGGTTATTGCAGGTCTCCAACAGCATCGCTGCCGCCGCTGCTTCGGCCGTTCGGCCCTCCAGGATGCCGCCGGGCACCACGGCCTCCATCAAGCATCCCGCAATCGCCGCTATCACGATCGGGCACACGGCGTTGCCAAGATGGTGGTATGCCCGGCTTCCGTTGCCGCAGGATCGGTACCGCGATGCATCGATGATAAAGCTTTCTGGGAATCCTTGCAGCCGGGCGACTTCCCGAGGAGTAAAGAACCGAGGCGGATCGGTCGTCTCACCCGTGACAGTAGCCTCGGGGTCAGGCATCCCGTTCTTCATCGGCACAAACTCCGAATAGAGCCCGAACCCCGTCCGGTAGTTGGATATCACTGTCCGAGCCGAGCCATCCAGGTGCACCAGTCGCCGAGCCGGGTCCTCCTGGAAGCTGGCCAGGCTGCGGATCTTGCTCCACTGCGAGGTGGTCAGGACATATGGAAGCGTTGTGGCCGAGTCGAGCTCCAGGATATCTCGCACTCGCCGGTCAAATCCTCCCACGGTTGAGAGCCGGCCTTGGCGTGGAGTTACTTCAGGCATTCTCGGCCACCGGAACCGCTGCTGGGCTTGGACGAGGTCGCTTCGGATGCCGGCAAAGTAGACTCGCTGGCGCTGCTGCGGGACCCACGATCGGGCATCCACAACCCGCCAGTCGACCCAGTACCCCTCGAGCCGCAGCTTTTGGAGGACAATCGCCAGCGTCTCGCCGCCGTCGTGCTGAATGAGGTGCGCCACGTTCTCGAGCAGAAATGCCTTGGGCTGTCTTGCCCGCAGGACTCGGATGATCTCAAAGAACAGGTTGCCGCGGTCTTCTCGAAATCCCTGGAGCTTACCGGCTTTGGAGAACGGCTGGCAGGGAAAGCCGGCCGTCAACAGGTCGTGCTCGGGAACGACGTGGGCGTCCCACTCGGTAACGTCGCCTATGCCGAGCGGCAGTCCCTCGTACTGCTCCGCAACGGCCCCGGTGGGTTCGGGAAGGACAGTGGGGCCGTGGTTGGCATGATAGGCATCGAGTGCGGTCGAGTCCATTTCCGACATGAGCACACATCGGCCGCCCAGGTAGTCTAGAGCCAGGCGAAACCCACCGACACCAGCAAATAGCTCGACAAAGGTGAATTTGGGAGCGGCGGCAGTTTCCTGAGCCGATGAATCGCCCAGAGCAGCTTGGCTGTGATGGCGTAGGTCGACGGCGGTATTGATATCGGAGGTGTCGACGACGGTGCCGATCTTGGGCAAGATGTCGATCGTATCGATTTGCTCGGTCGCATTGTCGATGGCTGCGGCATTCGTTGGTCTGCTCGAGCTTGCTGATCGGCTGGAGCTGGCCGAGTTGGATCGACTTCGTCCCCGGGGCGGCTCTGGCAGCGGCGAGCGATAGTTGGCCACGATGTGATATCGATCTTCCTCTCGCAGGGGAGGGCACTGGATCGACCGCGAACGGAGACCGGCGATCCAGACAGCCCGCTTGGCCGAGAGCAGCCTCAAGATCTCGGCAATCGAGCTGCCACTGTCGGACTGCAGCTTGGCTCGTTTGGACGGGCGATCGTCAGCTGCAGGGTTACAGCCAGCGCCAGTGGCCTGGGTCTCGGCATCGTTCGGAGTGCTGGCCTGCGACACCGATTTTGCATGCTCACAGCAGTTGGATGGCGTCGCTGTGTCGGTCTGCTCTGCTTGGTCCAAGGTATTCAGATAGAGCGCCGCAGAGTGCGAGAGATGGATGGCCATGAGCTGCTCCTGTCCCGTTTCAAACCCGACGAGCTGCCCGGTCCATTCCTGCCTCTGGACGGGAGACGGCAGGAACAGTGTCGGCTTGATCCAGCCGCCCTTGATCCAGCTGCTGGCTCGGAGATGCGGGTAGATATCCTGGGCCCGGGCCTGCGGAATGACGATGGCACCGACATGGTACTGGTCCAGCACAGCAGGCAGGACCCGATCGAAGACGGTCGAGGCGATCGTTGTGGAAGTGCTTGGGTCTCCCGCCGACCCTGGGTACGATGGCGACGACAGGCGGCGCATGACGGACAGGGAAAAGAACAAATTCAGTGGAGTAGACGAAGCTGGATCGATGAAGCAACGGACGAGGGTCGGCTCGGTGCGAGGTGGTCCAGGGGCAATCTCGTCGAGACGATTCGGCGATGGTCCGAGTGGGTCAGATCGGGGCAAAGTCGGCCGAAATCGCGTTGCGGCGAACAACAGCAGATTCTGCCCGATCCATATTCTCCCGATCAGAGAGGCGGCCATCCGCCCGTCAACCTACAAGCAGTCAGCGGCCAGGGTGCGATCCAATCGGCCGTTGAGGTGGACCTCTGTCGGGAACTGGTCGCTCGAATCAGTCGCTGGGGTACTGGCGGCCTCGCCAGCACGAGCCCTCCAGACAGCCACCGAGCCAGTCCGGGGTGCATTCCAAGCCTGCACACTCGCCCGGATGCCTGGGACAGCAGATGCCGCAGCAGAGTGTCGGCGAACATGTCTTGAAGCCGGCGTGGGCAGAACCGGGCGCCGGGATTCAGATCGAGAGGAGGTACATCAGGCGTCGGTGGTGAAGGCCGCTTGTCTGTCGCCCGGAGCGATTGCGGAGGTTGTCGGGGCGGCTGTGGAGGTAACCGAGGCAGCCAGCTCGGCCAGCCTGTTAGTGTAAGTGACCTTATCGGACGTAGGCTGCCACAGACTACATGTTCGATTGGAATGGACGGATCTCGGTTGCCTCTTCATATTGCACGGGCATGGGGTTTCTTTTGGAGGCCTTGGGTTTGTGGCGCGCATCTACACTTTATTCAGAAAAAAACGGGACAATATAGCCGTTTCCATGAACAGGTAGTATGTGCTGTGCTTGCGTCAAGCAAAGCCACAAGAAATAAAACCGATCACTTTGGCAGCCTCCGAGTGAAGACCGCCGGTCGCTCTCCGGTCTCCACAATCGACCTGCATACTGTGATCATGTTGCGCGCCGCATTGACGTCGCGATTCCACACTGCCCGGCAGCTGGGATTCTTGCAGCTCCTGACAAAGTGGGAATTCGCAACACTGGGCGCATCGAGTCCTTCCAACCGAACTGGCTCCAGGCACTTGGAGCACACTTGCGAGGTGTTGAACTCGTTCGTCGAGGCCACCTTGACGCTTCCATGATGGTGATTGGGACGGCGTCGGTGGTGCTCGAACTGCTCAAAGTACCGAGCAAACCGCTGCCTCCAAGGGCTGGATGCATAGCCCTTGCCTTGACGCCATGATGCATTGCCAAAGGCGATCACCACATCGGTCCGTATCGGGGCGTGCTTCAGGACGGCCTTGCACATCTTGTCGACGGCCACTTGGCGCCTCTTGTGGCCCGTGAATCGATGGTGACGGGCCTTCTTGCCAAGGTGGAAGTCGAGCTGCACTCGCAGCTCCGGTCGCAGGACATGGGTGAGATGGACCTTGAAAGCCTCTGAGGACGACACCTTGGGCGAGGGGGTGGTCGACATCCAGGTCTCGATGCTGAGTCGATACTTCATGGTGTTGTGCCAGTCGGTGTTGGACTTGTGGCCACACATGTGCTGGTAGTGGCCATTGGAGAACGAGACCACCTCGTCTTGGTGGCCCGGTGCTTGGATGACCGCCGTGAAGATGGAGCCGACTCCAGGATCGATGCCAATCCAAGTGGTCTTGTCGGGGTCTGGGTTGCCGATGTGGGCCTGGATACGCTGCTCGGCAGTCGGAGGAGGCTCGATGGTCTCGGTGCGATCGGTTCGAGGCACAAACTTGACGAGACCGATGGTGCATCCAATGCCATCGGTGCTGATCTCGTAGTTGAACAGCTTCTTGTTCACGTCCCGTTCTTGGAAGAGGGAACTACGCAGCTTGAAGCAACTGCGCCAGAGACGATCCTGGTTGTTGACACCGTCCTCACCTTCTTCCTTGAGCATGTCCCGGGTGAGTCCAAGGCGCTTCTTTGGACCCAGGAGTTCCCAGAGAGTGACGGTGTCGATCTTGACATACTTGGCCTTGGCTGTGCACAGAGGGACCATCGTGCACACGGACGGAGGAGTGTCGAGAGCGAGCTGCTTGAGGGCCCAGTTGATCCTGGCGGCCAGCTTGTTGATCTTGGCCTTGGTGGTGCCGAGCTCAGACTTGGCCGTGGTGAACCTCTTGTCGTCGGAGGGAATGCCTTGGGCAGTGAGCTTGTCCAGCTTGGTCTGGCGCTGCAACTCGGTGACTCGGAGGGCGGGCATGTCACAGTCGATCCACTTGTGGACATTGTCGACCATCTTGTCTCGGGCGAGGATTCTCACATGGTGTGAGAGGCGATGAAGGGCCCGGAAGCGGTCCTGGTCGCTGCTGTACCGAAACTCGTCCAGGACGTGGCCAAAGTCCGGGTAGAGGAACTCGAGATCGGCCTTGGGTGGAGTCTGCCCTGGTTTCTCGAAGAGCTCGAGACAGGCCTCGATGGCTTCGTGCTTATGCTTGTTGGCTGGGAAGACGGCAGCACAGAAGCGGCGAAGGAGTCGCCAGTAGGCCAGGTCGAGGTGGGTGGTGCAGTTGGTAGCATAGGCATTGACAGCCAGTGTGAGAAGCTGACTGTGAGCACCATCAGGCAGACGAGGGGCCGGAGGCAGGTCTGCGTGCCGAGTGGTCTGGTAGTCGCGAAAGGAAGCGACCAGATGCTCGTTGTACTGCTCGATATCCCCGGTCGGGGAGAGGGCATCGGCCTCGACAATCGTGAAGCACTGGCGAACGAAAGCAGGGGTGGACTTGGAGATGACGGGGACGGGAAGATCCTGCTCGATGCACCGGAGGATGTGCAGGTTGAGCAGCCTGGATGCCTCGAACTGGATCTGGGTCATGGCCTCGACGGTGGCCTGGATCTTGTCGCGGAGAGCGGGATTGAGACAACAGCCATCCATCGTCTGCTTGAAGCAGCTGAACTGAGGGGCGGATGACCTTCCATCCACGAGTGGGACGACAGAACTCTTGAGGGGCCGGTATTTGGGACACCTGTTGGTGTTGCAACGTTCGTGATCGGTGCCATCGCACTGGCGACATCGCTTGCCGGTACTCGAGGAAGTAGATGGACCAGGCTCGGTGGGATCGACATCCATTGGATCTGCAGAAGCAGTGGTGGTGAGCGACGGAGCAACAGAGAAACAAGCATGCGTGGGATCAGAATACGAACCAGAGACAGGCTCCGACTGTGACTTGGCTTTCTTGGGCCTGGGTGGCCGAGGCTGGCCATCACCGGTACCCTTACGCTTCGGAGGCATGGGGGCAGAGGATGGTGAATGCCTGCCAGTGGTACTGGTCAGAGCAGAGACTTTTTTATCGTACAATGGCGCGATGATCAGATCAAGGCGAGATGAGGGAAGAAAGCAGCAGGACGAAGGTGTGGCATTTATACCCGAGAGCAGGAGCCTGTTGGTGCGGACTGGTTGGGGAAGTGACCCTGTTCAAAAATCGCCGAGAGGTTCAAGACAGGGATGTGAGCGTGAAAATGGCGGTGTGATCGGGGTGGCTCGACCCAGGATTGGAGGGACTCAACCCCAAATCGGTGGGGACTCAACCCCAAATCGGTGGTGACTCAACCCCAAAGAAGTTCTCGATGGGATTGAAGTCGGGCGATGCAGGTGGGGTGAAGATCACTGACCATCCTCGGCGCTCGATGCAGTCCAGGACAGCCATTGTCTTGTGCATGCTGACATTGTCCATCACAATCACAGAGTCGTCTGGGAAGGTCGCTCGCTCAAAGAACTCGACCATCG
This sequence comes from Polychytrium aggregatum, assembly GCF_025602895.1. Classification (NCBI taxonomy): domain Eukaryota; kingdom Fungi; phylum Chytridiomycota; class Chytridiomycetes; order Polychytriales; genus Polychytrium; species Polychytrium aggregatum. Next base: position 13,181 of record NW_026516427.1, read on the forward strand.
AGTGTGTCTTGAATGATGTGGGGATGTACATGCGATGCAGCACACCAGAGTGGTTGATGGCAAATGCAGCCGAGACAGACTTGTGTTTCATGTGATTGCGCTGGCGAAGCGGAGCACCCTTCGGTGAGTATCCGTAGAGAGGGAAAATGGATCTCCTGATCCCCGTCTAATCGACAAAAACGAATCGTCGTGGGTCGATGGAGCGGACCTGGTCCCTGAACTGTGCCACTCGCTCATCCAGTCGCTTGGACTTGTAGAGGTGTGTTGCCCTCTTGTGTGAGAGACCTGCTCGGTGGATGGCAGTGTGGCAGAGTGAGAGTGATACTTTCCTCTGGAGGATGGACTCGAGCTTGCATCGCAACACAGGACCAGTCTGGAACGGGTCCTGTTCAATCAGGGTGCGAATGACTGGATATGCCTGCTCGAAGAAAGTGGATCTGCGAGCTGGGACCCGGGATGGGTCATCCAGCTTGCATCCTCGGTGCCATCGATGGATGGTGCTCTTGGATACACTGAATATGGAGGCGACCTTACGCAGGCTATGGATGAGGGCGTAGCATCGCAATGCGGCGGTGCGAAAGTCGGATGTGTGGCGAATGGTCATGGCCAGCGCGCGATAACATTGGGTAACAAAATATTCGATGAATGGTCAAAATCCCGGGTGTCCCGTTTTTTATTGGATTGCCTGTAATACCACGATCGGGCAGTGATCCTGCCCAGCACGAACATCCCACCCGTCGTCCATCATCTCTCCAGGCCCAGGATCCGACCGCTGCTGCTGCCGAATCGCCGAATCGCCGCGCTCGACCAAGAACACCCCATGAACCCAACCTCCACCGAAAGCATCACCTCCACCAACGGCCCGGAATCTGCCGCGCTCGAGACAGCCCCGGCATCACAACAGGCTACGATCGCCGTCCCTGTGCCCAACCGACCGGCCTCGGGCGTCCATGTCAGCTCCGTTCGAGGGGCCTACGAGGCCTTTGGAGTCGAGGGATTCTACAACAACTATGGCCACGAATACACCAACCCACACACCCGACCGATCATCAAGTGCATCGAGTCGGTGATGGCCTGGCTGGCAGCCGAGCAGGCTCCTGGGGTCGTCGCAGACACACCCGAGTACGTCGTCGAGATGCCCAGTCCTCCGCTCTGCATCCCGCCAGCACCAAGCCAGTCTTCGATCGCTGCTCTTCCCAAGCTGCGTGTTCTGGATCTGGCCTGCGGCAGCGGCGAGGCAGCACTGGCGCTGTCCTCTTGGTTTCAGCGGTCGGCCACGGCCCGATCCACCTACAGCCATCTCGAAGTCTATGCCACCGATCCCTTCACCCACGAGGCCTTCCTGAAGCGATTCCAGCACCAGCCCGACCGATATGCCTTCGAGGACATTGCCCAAGGCTGTTATCCGACCCGGTCGTTCGATGTCTGTATCTGCAGCTTTGCGCTGCATCTCCTGGACGAACAAAAGCTCTTCTCGACACTGTATGCACTCGCCCGGATGTCGCAGTGGCTCATCATCGTCTCGCCGCACAAGCGGCCGCACATCAAGGATACCTTTGGATGGGGGCCGTTGATGCGGGAACTGACGATCGACCGGGTCCACATCCGGTGCTATCGCTCGAACGAATACGACTATGCCTTTGACTAACAGGCCAGAAAGATTGCATGGACTTGCTCTTGGCGATCATCTCGTTCAGCTCGCTGGGGGAGATCCATGTGGCATTGGTGTTTCTTGGACTGCACTCACGCCACCTCTCGGTGATCGAGGTATCTCGCTTTCGAGCATGGACTCGCCACACCAAACTAAAGCAATCCAAAGGAATCGAACAACTTCATCCTGCCCCGCAATATAGCCACAGTCAGAGACACAGCCCCCAGGTTTATCCCTCGTCCCCTCGACATGCACACGCGGAGGCTGGCTATTACAATGGGCTGATGTATTCGGTATTCAGAGTCGACACCATCACCAAAAGTTCAGAGACGTCTGTTTCATTCTTTAGAATGGAGACGCCGTCGTAATTTGGGTGAGAAAGGGAGAAGAGGGTGCAGCGCCAGCGGCGATGGCTGGCAGGCAGTAGTGGGTGACAAGAAAGGGGGGAAGAGGAGGAAGAGGAAGAGGAGGAAGAGGAGGAAGAGGAGGAAGAGGAGGAAGAGGAGGAAGAGGAGGAAGAGGAGGAAGAGGAGGAAGAGGAGGAAGAGGAGGAAGAGGAAGGATATTCAAAACTGTCCGATGGATAGCACTATCCACTTGCGAAGCTGGATCGCCTCTGGGATCGAGATGGATTTGAGTCGAGCAAGGGTCTGTCGCAGCTCGGCCACGTACTTGGCCCGCTCGCTCGTTCGGGTCGTCCCTGTGGGTCCGGCAGGGGTCGTGGGCTGGACTTGGATCGGGTCGCTCGCCAGTCGCCCCGATGTATCAGAGAGCCGCTCGAGCAGGGACCGGTAGCAATCTAGGCACTCCCGCGTGACCTTGAGGAGATCCGAGAGTGAGGGCGTTCTAAGGGTATTTCCCGGGGTGGTGGAAGTGGCAGTGGTGGTAGTGGTGGTGGCAGCGGCTACCCGGTCCAGATCGGATTCCAGAGCGGCGAGCACAGCAAAGGCCTGCTTCAGATCGAGCTGCATGGCATGTGCTTGGCAGGCGTAGAGCCGAGAGATGGATCTGTGGATGCGGTCGTGACCCGCGAGTATGCGATTGGAAGAGGATCAGCGACGAAGCCAGGATCCGAGCCGACGCATGCGGATCGTGTCGATAAAGTGCCCTCCAGCCGCTCAGCAGCAGCAGCAGCAGCACTCAGCAGCACCGTGCCTTGCACCGACTTGCGGCCCATAAGCGCACTCGCTTTCCAGCCTTACCTGATAATCCGAAGAAACTCGAAATGGGCCGAGGCCGACTCAACATCTTCTGGATCGAGATGGCTCGAGTTGCGGGCCAGGATCGCATCTTCTCGGCCCGTTGTTGCGATCTGTTCGGCGATCCGGAGCACTCCCGCATAATCCTCGAGCTCCAGCAGCGCGTAGCACGCAGAGGTCAACACGACGATCCAGAGTGTCCGCACATCCTGGAGCGAGGAGCGTCGCTCACGGCCGGAGTCGACTGGTCCCTCTCCCATCGACCGCACAATCGAGCCGTAGCTTGGCAGATGCGATACAGCTTTCTGGAAGCAGTAGGAGGCATAAGGAAGGGAGAGCTTGGGATCTTGGTGACTTGAAGCAGAAACAGGGATCGTATTAGCCGATTCCATTGCACAAATACGATGCGACCCTGCGGCGAACCATGCCGGATCCAATTGAGCCGCCCAAGTCACGGCGTAGAGTCGCCAGTTACCTCCATGGGGCCCTTGAGCCCTTGGGAATCATCCGTCGGATCTTGAAGCTCCCAAGAGAGATCTCTCGCTCGACATGCGGCTTCTATACACAGCGTTGGATGCGAACAAAAGTAGTGTTGGCAGCAGTTGCGGACAGGGACCCTGCTCCGGCTACAGGTTGTCAATGCAGTCTCATCCGGGCTGCGACAGGGCCAGGCGACGGTCCCACAAAACCAGGCAGGGTTCTGTCGAGCGTTTGCGGCATGCAACTCTCGACAATACGCAGGACTCAAGGACACGCGAGCCCAGAGCCATGACTGGTCGACAGTCAGTACGATGTCGATGTGGCTCACCTTGCGGGCATGGATGTGGATGATGCATTCTCCAAGACGATACCATGCCGACGCGAGTCGCAGGTCCACCCAGCCTTCATCGCCGTTGGATGCAGACGCCTCAGGGTCAACCGAGGGGCCGGCTTCGTCGGGTGCTGTAGGCTTGCGAGTCGCCTCGAGTGTCGACACAACCACCTCAAAGCATTGCCGCGCCTTGAGCGGTTCGTTTGCAAACAGACGCTGAATCCCGAGGTTGTAGACAATCTCGAGTCGCTCGTGGTGGCAGGAATGCCAGAGGTCCTCCGAAACAGGTTCGGGATTCGGTGGGTCGTCTGTGGGGGTGAGTGGGACTGCGACAGAGCACAGCCGTACCATCGAACAACCGCGTCAATATGAGAGAGCCTTTGAATCGTTGTGGTGCAGGGGGGTGATGGCGATGGCTGTGGCTTCAGACGGGGTGGTAGTATCCATCGCGGCGCACTCCCATTGGGCGGATCATCGGCGAAGCCCATCCACCACAGGCAGAAGCATCGGCATGGCGTGGTCGTGAAACTTGTAGGCCAACAACGAAGCATACCTGTGAGATCCTGCGTCAGAGAGGCGGTCTCGAGGGTCTGTACCGAGGAGCTCATGGGATCGCTCATCGTCGAAGACTCTTGGCCAGTCTGTTCGCGGCGCTCGCGCTCCTGCTCCTCATCGAATTGAATCTCCCATTCTTCGCGGTCGTCGACAGCAGGGCCAGGGCTCGGGCGATATCTTGTAGCAAGCCGTGCACGCTGAAGCGCCGCACACTGCTGGTTTTCGTGAAGTGCTTTGGAAAACATGAGCGAGGCGAGAGCATATTGGCTCGATTTGAAGCTCAGGCAGCCCAGGTTGTTGTAGAAGACTCGCAACTCGGCCGGGGAGCCGTATCCGTTTTCGCGAGCACGGACCAGGAGCTCGCGACTCGCCCGATGGTTGTTGTGTCGGTACTCGAGCTGGGCCCTCAGCAACAGCCCTGAGACGTGGGCCCGATGAACGAGCTCGCTGTGTCGCTGCAACACATTGGATGGGACGGCGCTGGAGCCATCGGTCGTGTCGGTTTCAAGCTGCTGCGAATCCGCAAACTGGGTCAACCTGTCGATGGCTTCGTCGGCCTGGCTGGCATCGCCGGTCAAGTATACTTGCGCCTGCAGCTCGAGAAAAGCAAGTTGGGCAGACAGGGCCGATAGCGGTGCGGAGGGATCGGTAAGCTGGTCGCTCGAAGCCGGAGCTGAGGCCGGGGTCGAGGCCGAGGCGAGGCCGTATCGAGATTCCGGGGCGGGCGCAGAACCTGACTCCAGCGCAAGCCCGTCGTCCAAGCGGCGGTGATCTTCGATGGGCAAAGGCGATGAAGGGGCCCCTGAGCCGGAGAGGAGCAGCCCGTGCACCCTACTATCCCATCCCGCATACGCCCGGAGCTGCCCGAGGGCCTCGGTCTTCATCCCAAGCTTGAGCAGAACCCGAATGGCGAGCGTGCGGATGTGGGCGGATATATCCGAGTCGAGAACCGGAATAACTTGGTGCAGCGAGTCGAGCAATCGGTAGCTCTGCGCGTACCGCCCGAGCCGATAGAGAACACACGCCTGGTTGTAGAGGAGATAGCCCTGATCTTGGAGCAGCGGCGTCAGGGCCGGCAGCTGCGTTAGATGGTCGTCGTCGGCATCTGTATCGGCATCGTGGTCACTGGTATCGAAATGCGCCGAGAGCGGATCGCGCTCGGCAAGGAGATCGACTGGCGATGGGATGCTGGCCGTGCTGGGCTGCCGGCTGTGTCTCTGGCTGAGGCTCTCGAGCGAGTCGACGGATGCATGCGATCGGGTCAGCGGAATCCTGTCGAGGCTCAGCTCTATAGCATGCGTCGGCTTGCAGGCCAAGAGACGCAGCTGGCCGAGCACAGAGACGAGCTCGGCCATCTCATCGCAGGACGGCTTGGCAGTTGTGCTGTGTGGCAGGTCTCGCTCGGGATTCCGGAAGGGAATGCCAAACTCGGTATTCTGGCTGTAGAACTCGAGGACTGCCAAGTTGTGCAGGACGCGGTGGTCGGGAGGATCCTTGGAGGATAGAAGCTGTTGCAGACCGGCAAATGCCGAGTGGAAATCATGGCGCCGGAATGCGTCTGTGGCCTCCCGGGCAGTATCTGAGGACATGGAGGGTAAGAACCGCCGTCGGGAACACGGCAGGAAGGGCCGATTTAGGGGTGGTGCAGACGAGCGCAGACAGGATGCGAGTCAGTTTGAGTGAGCGGGTCAGCGGGTGCTGGGATGGTGCAGGCGGATGCGGAGGATGAGGTGGGCGGGGAGACGATGAGGGCCAAAGGGAACGAGGCCGGGCTTTCCCGTTTGAGACAGGGCCGTGGCGGGACGTGGGTGGACGGTTTCACGCCGACAGGGGCACGCGGCTCTGGTTTGGCGGCGGTGCGAATGGCGATGCGAATGGCGGTGTGAATGGCGATGCGAATGGTGATGCGAATGGCGATGCGAATGGCGATGCGAATGGCGATGCGAATGGTGATGCACATAGAAATGTAGATGGCGCCAGCTTAATCGAATAGCGCGAGTCCATGAAATGTATCCAGGGCACGGCACGGGCTTTTGTCGTGGTCAAAATGTATTGTGTGAAATGGGGTCCTGGCGATCCCAGACTATCCAAGGCTATCCCAGAATATCCCAGACTATCCCAGCCAGTCCCACAGCCATGATCCGCGCTTGGGCCCGCTTTCGCCAAAGGCATCGATGCTGGTGTCGCCGTCCTGCTTTGCCCGCTGTTGGCCCGGCTCCTGCCAGGTCATTGCGTGGAGGCGACCGCCAGGCACATGGACCAGGATCCCGAGGTACTCGCAGCTGTCGGTGTCGGCAAAGGACACCCGAGACGTCGGCAGCTTCTCGAGCCAGGGGATCGTCGGGATGCGCTTGCCTGTCCTCATGTAGATGAGTTCTTTGGGGAGAGCCACGATCGAGCCGTAGCGGCCCACAAAGACCTCCTCGAGCAGCGAGCGCACCACCACGGTGGAGATGGTGTTGCAGTGGGTGCCGAGCTGGCGCATGCAATCGCACGAGCAGGAGAGCGACAGCTTGTGGAGCAGTTTTGGGCGGTACTTTTTCAGCAGCAGCAGATGCGGATCGCCGAGGCCACAGGGAAGCACCAGCTCACTGAGATCGGGGCACGATCGCAGCAGCAGCTCAAAGAGGGCAATGTCGATGCCCTTTCTGTGGTTGGAGACGTTGAGGATGGACAGGTTTGGGCACTGCTCCACGACGGCCAGCAGACCGGCTTGGTAGACGTTGGGGTTGAATGTGTCCTGGGTACCGTGGGCCGGGGGAACAACCAAGGTCTTGAGGAGCGGGCCGCGCTCGGCGATCCACCACCACATGGTTGAGCTCAGCTCGGGCAGGCAGTATGGCAGATGCAGGTTCTCGAGATTGGGGGCCTTGCGCAGCAGGTCCAGTATGAAGGATTCGGAAAACTTGATGCACTTGGCCGAGACTTGGAAAGTCCGGAGCTTGGGGAAGACCAGAGACGACTCCAAGCCGGCGTCGGACATGCTCTGGAAGCTGTCGTCGACGGCGGAAAGCAGCAGGAACTCGAGCGAGTTGGAGCAGTGCGACAGGAGCTGCTTGACCAGTGTCCAGGAATTGAATCGGGACTTGAGCGGCTCTTCGTCGGCGATCTGGTTGATGTGGAGTACCTTGATGAAGCGGGCATAGCCGCTGTTGGAGACGGACCCAGGGACAGAGAAGTTGGAGAGGGTGCGCAGGACGCTTTCGAGGCAGACGTGCGAGAGGTAGCCGATAAAGCGCAGATCCCGGTAGAGTTCCTGCGACGCAGCCATATGCCACTGGCGGGAAACCACCATGCAGGTCACAAGCATCTGGTTGCGCTCGTGCCTCGATCCCGAGAGATAGGACAGGATGTGGGCAAGAACGGCGGTGGGAAACTTGTAGGACTTGAACGGAATCGAGGAGCGGTCGATGGGCTGGACCAGGCCCACAGGGACGGCGGATTTCCTTGCATTTGGCCTGGACGAAGGCTGCTGTGGCTCATGCGGGGCGCTGTGCTTGGGAAGCAAATGCTGGTTGTGGTAGAGAGTGTGGGGGTCGGTATACTTCCAGGGGAAGCGGACCTCGGGCTTTGTCGAGACGAGACTCATGGCGAGCAGGACCGGGATGCTGGAGCTGGGCTGGGGGATGGCAATGCCGATGGAACGCAGAACGAAGTGCAGGAGGAAGCGCCGAGCGAAGGCCGGGGCGGAGGAGACGCTGCAATTTCAGGGCTGCTGGAGACGACCATGAGAATCGGGCCTGGCGCGGTGGGGAAGGACAGACGCGAACTCTGGGCGCCACGACACGCCCCAGCCCACACGGGCGCAGCCCGCCCAACTGCCCAACTGCCTGAGTGGAGAGAGGCGATGGACATTCGCAGTCGGTATCGAGGGCCGATGGCCTGGGTCGCTGGTCTGGGCCGATGGTCCGGGACGATGGTCTGGTTGATGAACGACGGGGAGTCGGTGCAGCCATGGCACAGTAATGGCAACAGTAATGGCAACAGTAATGGCAACAGTAATGGCAACAGTAATGGCACAACTACAACAACTACAACAACTACAACAACTACAACAACTACAACAGCAGCACAACCGCCCCACACATGCAGTGGCATCCGCCCCGGCTGCGTGCGCCTGCTGCGCCTTGCGCGGCGCGCCCGGCGTGGCTTGTCCCGCCGAGGCTTGTCCCGCCGAGGCTTGGCCGCTGCCGTCATCCCGCGCGTGCCGCCGCCGCCCAGATCTGCTTTTCTCTCGCAGCGCCATGTCGTCCCCCTCCCGACTCATCTCCCCGTTTCGTCGTGCCTTCCACTCCTCGATCAAGAACATGGTAAGCCGCCGAGGAGCGCATGAGCGGCCGTCGTGCTCGCCCCAAGGCTGCTCGTGCTGCATCCCGCTGACCTCTCCACCTCGCTAACAGGGTGTCACCAAGACCGTTATCAAGCCTGGAGATGGCAAGACCTTCCCCGTCCCGGTACCCGTCGTCTCCACAGTCCCGCGTCGCTTTGCAGATCTGGCTTGACTGCAGATCCGAGTGCTGCAGATCCGAGTGCTGCAGATCCAAGGGCTGCAGATCCGAGTGCTGTGACGGCCCCCCTGTCTTGCTGCGGCGGTATGATCCTCCCTTTCTGCCCAAGAGCTCGGTCCCGCGGCCAATAACACGTTCGTCTGACGATTCCAGGGCAGCCGAGTCAGCATGCACTACAAGGGTACTCTGAGAGACGGCTCCGTCTTTGACTCCTCCATCGACCGCGGCAAGCCCTGTAAGTGTAGCATACAGAACCAGGGACAACACACGTTATGGGCCCGTCAGCCAGTCCGGTCGGCCTGCCAGGAGAGCTGGGCTGACTTGCGTGTCCTGATCTCGCCCTATCACAGTCGCCTGCCAGATCGGTGTCGGCCAGGTCATCCGTGGCTGGGATGAGGGTGTTCCCCAGATGAGCCTCGGCGAGACTGCCAAGCTCGAGATCACCTTCGACTATGCCTACGGCGAGAGAGGCTACCCTCCTGTAAGTACTCGCTCCCTTGTGCCACAGGGCTACAGGGTGATCCCCGAATAGCCGAGGCGGCCAAGCAACCTGCATCGTTCGGGGAAGCTTTCGTCCTCGCTGACACTCCGTTCGTCCTCGCTGACCCACTCCTTCCGGTCACGCCTCCTTCCCCAGATCCCCCCTCGCAGCGACCTGATCTTTGAGGTTACTCTTCTCTCTATCAATTAAATGTGCTGTCTGTCTGGACCTGGTCAGACCTTGAATATACAGTGACTGGAGCAGCATCGGTTGATCGACTGCCTTCCTCCACACGCAGCCTTCGGACCCTAACTGATTCCGCCGCTACGGAGCGTCTTGATGGTGACGACCCCTTTCTGGGTCTTGAGAGCAGCGCCTTTGTAGACCGCCACTCCATCCTCCCGGATCGAAAAGTGTGGCTGGCACTGCTCAAACACCTGCTTCTTGGGGTTCAGGACGGTCTCGGGCTTGACATCTGGCGAGCATGGATGAGTGACATCAGTTTCGAGCCCTCGAGACCCACGGCCTCTCGAGGATCTTGGCTCCTCTATGCACACTCCACGCAACTTTGCACTCTTGATGCGGCAGCTGCTACTGGCGTCTGTCTGTCGCTGGCTACTCACTTGGATCGCAGCTCTCCGCCCAGACTTGATCGCCTGGCTGGCTTCCGGCCGGTGGGTCGAGAACCTCGACCATGTCGTCCTTGAATCCGCACAGCAACATGCCCTCGGACTTGATGCCCTTGAACTTGCGCGGCTTGAGGTTGCAGACAACAACCACATGCCGATCCTGGAGACAGCGAGCCATACCAATCAGTGTGCGGTATCACCCGAGCGAGATCGAACAGATTCGCTCGTAGTCTCGTGCAGCCAAGAAGCGGGATGAGCGCAATGCGATCAGCCATCCAGCCGCGGGACATTCGGCACCCCTCCGTAAATCAAATCTGATTTCTTGCCTTGAGTTCCTGAGCACCGTAGAACTTGGTCAAGCCGCTGACGATGGTCCTGAGCCGCCTTTGAGGGCTGCTGGACGCATCTCCGTTGGAGACGGATCCATCGGGAGTCGTCGCAGCCGGTGCCGCAGTCGGTGCCGCATCTCCAACGTCAACTTGCTCCACAAACAAACCATCGGCCTCGGGATGGACTTGGATGTCTTGAATTCGGCCGACCCGCAGCTCGATTTTGTGGATCAGATCGAGATCGCGGTCGAGATTGGCGGCGGTGGCTGCAGACGACGTGGATTGGTATCGAGTCAGCAGATCACGGCCATGGCAAGCTGGCCATCTCGTTTCAAGATAGCTTGGTGCTTTCTGGCCAAGAGATCGGCCGGGGCGCAGCGCATGCAGCTTTAGCAGTCCGAGCAGACGTCGCATTGTGTGTCTGGTGATGATGAAACGCGGCGATCTGGAGCAAGAGCAGCACAGGCAACGACGCAGCGGAAATGCTTGCTCTTGACGAAGTGCTCGCGTGGTTCCTCGGTACCTAGAGGGACACTGATGAGACTATCGACTATAATCGCAAGGCCGCTGCCGGCCGCGGTAAACTCGAAGCATCGTCCGAGCTGGCCTGGCATCACGATGGACCAACATATCGTTCAATTCGCCCTCAGCCTGCAAGTTCTTCGAGCTGTGTCAGAAAAAATCTGTTGAGGTGGCCAGGCTGTGTCAAACAAAGAGAACACTCGGCGGTGTGAACGATATTGCTTGATAGCAACCTCAACGTCCCGTCCTTTGAGCTCTTGGCGATAAGCGGCCATATAATCGCGAGATTTTCTAGCGAATCTTCTGATCATCGCCAGCTTTACCGATTCCAGCGCTTCGGGCACTGTTTTGAGATCCTGAAAGGAATACGTGCAATTGGTTCTGGCATATCGCTTTGCTACTCCCCAGAATCTCTCAATAAAGTTGAGCTCGCAATGGAACCTTGGAACGAAAATGATGAGATGATTGTTCCTGATAATTTCCTCCTCAATGCGTGGTCGCTGGGATATGAAATCTGGCTGCGAAGCAAGCAAATGCAATGCACAACACGGCTGGTCATCGTCTGGGACACTTTCGTCTGATGTGGGGCACTTTCGCCTCAAACCACGATGGGGCCACAGTCCCCGTTCTTCCAGTACGACCTGCATTCCTTTTGGCTCTCCCAATTCTACATGGCGACCAATCACCTGATATTTGGTTAGAGTCATTTTATAAGATACGCCCAAGCCGAGGGAGGAATCGATAGCTCACCTGCCGTCCAGCGTCAACGTCCCCCTGGGTGAACTGCATGCTTTGGAAGGCATTGTCCGGACCAAACACAGTCGATCGTAGCGGGGGCTGCTTACCACCAGGCGTCATATTCATCTTCTCGGCTCGAAGGGCGTCAATTGCCCATGCTCGATGATTGGCGGAGTTGTCGAATTGGAACAGAGCAACACAATCGGGATGAAGGGACTCAAATACTGGAATCGCCCGCTGCACTTGCTCGAGCATGTCATCGCTCTTCCAGGAAGTTTGATAATCTGGATCAATGATCGCAGTGGCGTCGGACGACTCATTCTTGAGGATTCCGTGACATTCACATAAAAACGCACTGACCATGACAGTTCGGCCTGCCCCTTTGGGTTTTGGCTGGCCATAGTCGCCCTCTTCGAACCATCCCCAACCAATATCGTCATTTGCGTAAAAAATACTTTCATCGTGCGAAACCAGAACAATTCTTTTCTCATCTTGGTTTCTGGGCTCTATCCCGATCTCCATGCTTGATCCTTCAAAGAACTTCATTCGCTCTTCGTAGACTTTCATCTGAGCAAGATACTGGGTGCGATCCTTGACAACATCCTCTCGCTCATGCCCATCTACGTATTGACCCTTTTGATAGCGCCTGAATTTGAAGCCAAAGAGACGCAAAGCACGTCGTGTTGTAGATATGGTAATGGATTTTGGAGTCTGGCGACGAGATGACTCGTTATCGGACCGAAGCTTGGGAATCAAGTGGTCGTCGATAAATTTCTTGAAGGATCTTGGGGTTCGATTTGGATTTCGGCGAAGAAAACGGACACACTCTTCCATGACATCTTCGTCACGCAGAATCGAGAGTGTCTTTCGATGCTTGCCAGTGTTTGTCAAGGGAAGGCTCCCATGAAGGAGGAAGTGCCTTGCCATTTTGGGCTCAAGACACTGAAGTGTCTCAAGCTGCGTTTCATAAGCACGGTTTTGGCAAGTTGTTGGCAAAACTTTGAGTCGCTCAAGGATTCTCCATCCAACTTTTTCTGGAGATAGAGGAGAACAGCCTCGTAACGGCGGGCATTGAACCTTGTCAGGGTTTCTCTTTGGACTCTGTCAGTGCGTGACTCACGAAGAATCCCTCAGAGCCTCAATACAGCTCGCTCCATGCTGTTTCTTGCGAAAATATAAACATCAGATACATGGCCAGCCGGGATATCGACAGCGTGTTGGACAGCGGAGCTCGCAGTCGAGTTGGTCTTGGGGATGACTGGGAAGTAGCTCTTGATTCCAGGTGAGGCATGCGACGCCATTGCCTCGCGACTCTCAGCACGCTTGCGTCGCTTGTTGCGCTCGGAATCTCCGATGTAAACTCGCTTCTTGATTTTTGGAGGAGTAACGCTCATCGAGGAGGGGGGGAACTGGGTCGAAAGGGACCTGAGCGACGAATGCTACTGTCTGAGGAGGTTCGCAAAGGGCTTGTGGGTGAGAAGCACATGGGAATGGCTGTTGGGATATAGCCAGATGCTGACCCTCGGGCAGCGAGTGAGTCGCCTGGGTGCTCAATACGCCGGCCACATCGGTCGAGTCGGGGTGGAGAGAATCTGGGTCGTCAGCAACCCTATCGTCTGGGCCGGGGTTGGCAGTTGTCCCAGGGCAGTCTGGGCTGCTGGCAACTCGTGCGAGGCGAGCAAGATTCGCAAGCTCAGCCCTCCTCTGGGTTGCCTTGGCCGTTTTGAGTTGATATAACTCAAACAAAAATGAATTTAACCCAACCAAACTCCGTGAGCAAATAGCGAGACCAATTTCCGACAGATTTACGGAGTTTGAGGTTCACATGAGAAAAATTGAAGAAGTTATTGGAGATGGGCCAAGGGCACAAACTGTCAACGTGTCAGTGCTAGGCTCCATATTTCACATGAAAATCGTATGAATGATCATTCAATTGGCCTCGATTTTCAGTCCTCCTTACGTGGCTTGAAGCTTGTCATTAACAGAGGCAGAGGGCCACTTCCTTGCCTCACACGACCTATCGCATAGTAGTGTCCTCCTATTTATGCACGAGCCCTCTTGACATTTGTTTTAGCCCCCTTTGTTCTTTCTTCCCTTGTCTCTGAAAGAGGGGACACGAATGTATTTGGTAAACTGAGGCTTGCACAGCTACTAAAATAGGACGTAATCTCTCTTCGACGGGCAAGCCCACAATCGAATTATGCTTGAAACAAAGGAATAACACTGCCCCTGTCTCCGTGTCTGTCTCGTCACGGTCCCTTACGCCAGGCAAGCCCAGCCAGATTTAGTATTGGCTTCATTGGGGAGTCGCACATCCACTATGAAAAAAAAGCTGACGTGTAAATTACGCGTTGGCCAATACTTCCCTCGCAAATCCCCCACCGGACTCAGCATAACAAGGAAAAACACGTCTTCTCGCGTTTTGTTTTGCCTTGGGGGTCGCGTCTGGCCACTGAAGCGACCGCGACGGGCTCGGGTCACCCGCATTTCTCCTTGTTCGTCCAGGTTGCTGGCTCCCTGGGTGTCCCCGAACCCGCACTGCCACATCCCGTGGAGCCCTCGGCCAATGGGCTGCTTCCGTTCACGTGACATGGCATCCGAGTCATCCCGGCTTTTCACTGTCTTCCGCGACTCGTTCACTGTCCATGACCCCCGGCTGCTTTCCTGACTCATCTGTGTTCATGGGTCATCAGAGCCTTCGGACTTGGACAAAAACCGGGCATTTCCGCCCCCAGTTGCTTCGTCAATCTCCTCTTGATCCTTTCTCCCCTCGACCTTCTCATCCGACTCTAATCATGAGTTCAGCCGCTCAACCATCTGGGCACGATCACCCAAGGCATACTCCATATCCAATATCATCGACCAGGGTACCATCCTCGATAAATAGGGCTCACGATGGGCTTCCCAAGAACAGATCCATCTGTCGTTGTCGCAAGTGTAGCACCGATTCGCAAGGCTTCAGGATTGTCTCCAGAACGACCTACTACGACCACTTCTATCGCTATGGCTTTCCACCTGGAGTCCCCCCTGTTCACATGTACTCGCTCAAAGATCCTCAAGAAAACACACCTGGCCATCTTTCTTCGTTCCCTCACCGTCCTATTACAAGCATATGCGAAAATAACCCCAATTTGCGAACTTCGCCGACATTTCATCCCCCAGTGTTGGTGGTAGATGAACTGCGACCACATGGGATAACATCGCAGCGACCTTCATTGGGTAAGACTGAGCACCTGATATCACATTCTCGCTAAATTTTTGTGTGCGTCACGGTTTCAGTCTTGAGCAATAATCAGTGATCTGTGCTTGGACGCTGCCAGAGCTCACTACGAAATGACCAATACACTCTCGATTTGTCCGACTTTGTTTCTTCATCCTTGGCCTGGCCCAAAGGCTCACCCCGCGCATTTGAGCACGAGAGCATGGATATCCAAACAGGAGCATCTATTCAGCAATGCACCCAAGACAACGAAGGCCCTGCTCCAGCTCAATTTGAACGCTGCCCTTCGTGGTCGCCAAGCATGTGGGCATCGCGGGACTCTGAAGAAGCGTCCATGTACTACGAAGACTCTGAAGACTCTTCGATAGACTCAGAAGACACCACTTCAAGCTCACCGAGAGAATTCGATGACATTTCGGGTGAGATATCAACGTCACCCAGCCTGATCGTATCGTCGAATCTTCCTGGTCTTGCTTCAGAGTCCGGTTGACTCATATAAATGCCACGGTTCACCTTCCAGGACAGTATCCGGATAGCTTCCTCGGCCACTTTCGACTGCTTGAAATGAATGAAGATGATGAAGAAACTGGTGACGAAGAGCCCCGCATATCAGATGGTGAGTCAAATTCAAAGGACAGATAGCAATCCGATGTAGCATCCGAATTGATGTATTCACCCGCGGCTTTCCCCCAGATATCCCGCCCTTCTATTCGCAGCTGGTCAAGGTGTTGACCGAGTGCAATGTTACCGACAAAGCCATCAAATCTGTCCTTAATCATTGCAACAAATTCCAAGGATTGTCATTACCAGCTGCACCCAGTCTGTACAAGATCCAAAAGATCATTTGTTGCGAGTGGAACGAGTATCTTCAGAGGCTTCCCTGCTGCCCAAACAGCTGCATGGGATTCGACATCAATGATAACCAGAGTCGAATATGCACGTTTTGTGGAGAGGATGCTTATGCGACGGTGAACGAAAAACTTCTGAATGGCGGCATTCAACCACAACTGAGGCCGATTCAGACCTACAAGTATTTCGATTTTGTTCAGATACTTCAGACACTCTACCGAAATCCAACTATGGCAGAGTTGATGATGTACAGAGCAAACAGAGCGAGCGAACCAGGTACTTTCCACCCGTATTATTTCCCAATACTATATTGCTATATGGTGCTCTGAACTCACCAAATCTGAATCTTCAGGCATCATGAACGACATATTCGATGCCGAATATTACCAGCACCTTTGTAGTCGCTCAATGTTCCAGCAGCCCACCGACGTTGCTCTCGGGCTGCATTTTGATGTCTTCAATATCAATCAGAGGTACGCCCGCTCTCTGTTTCAAAATCAGATTATAACCACAGCTGACCTTTGTATCTGGTGTAGGCAAAGCCATCAATCGTGGGGCTTCATCTTGATCAACTTCAATCTTCCACCTGCTCTGCGCTACAAAAAGGAAAATCTCATTACGGTCTTGCTTACGCCTGGTCCACGATCGCCTCGTGACTTTGATACATTTTTGAAGCCGTTTTTCGAAGATATGAAGAGACTTGAGACCGGTGCGTAAGCCCCTCTGGTGTGGATCACTTGGTCACTCCACATAATCCTCGCGAGAGCACGCTGCTGACGGAGCAATGTCTCTCGCTCCCAGGTGTTGAGGCGATAAGGGTCGACAAAAATGGCGTGGAACATTCTTTCACTCTCCGAGGTCACTTGCTGTACTGCCAGAGTGACATGCCCGGATCCAACAAATTCGGTAAATTTTCTGGGCACACCGCCACGAAGGGCTGTCGTCTCTGCGAAATAACGGCCACGAGGGCCGGGGGTGCCATGTGCTTCTATGAGCGTGACACTCCCAGTCCATACCGCACCGAAGAGAGTCTGAACAGAATATGGGAGGCCATCGATCAAGACGGCATGCCCCGAAACGGTACGTTAACGAGACGAGTCAGGGCGTTGTTTTCGACTCCGATGTTAACATTAACTATGTTGATCAGGGATCGTGGGGCGACCAGGTGTAACTCAACTTGAGTCCATCGAGCTCAGCTTCTGTCTTCCTCTCGATCTGATGCATGTGATCTCGAACATTGGTCCACTCATGATGGAGATTTGGAATGGAACGCGGAAGGCTCCCTCATCCTCAAGTTTGGACCAAAAGATCACGTCCAAGTGCCTGAAAAAGATCGGAAGATGGATCAGCGAAGGCAGGATTCAGATTCCAACAGGCTTTGGTGCCTCTTGTCGGGACCCTGTCTCATACAAAAGCTTCAAAACCGAAGAATGGAAGAATTGGATTATCATGTACTCCCTACCTCTGCTCAATGCGGCGGGCTTTCCACTAGAACACTTGTAAGCTCTTGATATTGTACCCTGCTCGAACCGGGGCCCGTCCTACGGTCGATGAGATACTTGATTCGAATTGATCCTAACAGTGATGCTATTGTGCCTAGATTGGGATGGAGGCGCTTTGTCTATGCCCTTCGATTGATGCTGCTTCCCCAGTTGAATGTTGCTCAATGCAATCAGATCGAGAGAAATCTTCAGAGGTTCCAGGAGTACTACACAGAGCAAGTAGCACGAGACAGCAGTCCCTTCACTTGAGGATGTTGGGCAGCTCACTAATTCTCAATATCTAACCACGTATACTCGAAATGTATTCACCAGGTCAATCGCAAATCTCCCAGAGTCACTCGAACCTCCTCCAGACAGAGCTCCAGACCTGTCTGGACTTCGTTTGATGAAAACCTACGTGCATCAGCTCCAACACTTGCCCAGGTGCATCCGATTGTTTGGACCCTTGGTATATCAATGGCAGTTTGAAATGGAAAGAACCTGTGGTCGCCTGAAGCTCATCGGGCGATCGAAGGTCCATCCAGTGGACAATATGGCCAATCGGCTCGTCCTCCAAAGCTCTTTGAGCGGTCCAAGCATTGCTCCGAACTTGACCTTGAGAGGAACATCCAGGTTGGGCGAAGACCCTGGGATATGGCCATCCTCCTTTGCAAACAATGGGCGGGCCTCGAATCAAGATAGCCGCGGAACCTTGTCTGGCCAGCAACAAAAGCTGAAACTACCTTCTGAACAAGTCGCGAAGCTAAAGAGCGCTTATGCCAGGACGATTTCTGCCAATTCCTCATACGGCTATCGTGAAGCCTTGCAATATGTCCATTCACTTTGGGATCAGAATTCGGACACTTGCTCCAAACACACCAAGATGGACGCGGGGGAACTACATGTCATATCTCAATCACATCGGATGAGCACGGCACATCATCGGATGAACTCTGTTGTGAAGGTAAGGCATTCGGCAGCGCGCGATAGCGAAGCCTCATATGAGCTAATGCATTCTGAATCTACAGGTTTGGACCAATATGCCCGATGCATCAGCAAGCAATCACCCATATTCTTCTGTCCGCTTCTATCAAGTCCAATATTTCATCAGCCACTCCTTTGATGGAGAAACAACAAACTGGGCATACTGTGTGATTCCAAAGATCAACATCAGATATGGAGATGACAGTTCAGGATACCGCCCATGCAAAGAGTGTGCTACCTTTCACCTCGACAGCATGGAGTCAACGAATCATATCTTTGTTCCAGCCGATGCCATCGTTTCTACTGTCGGATACTTCGAGATGGAAGGCGGTGGGTACAGCTTTGCTGCAATTGGAGAGTGGATGGAGAGGCAAAGTCAGGCTGATACTCATACCAACTATTCCAGGTGGCTTTTATATTATCGAGCAAGATCCTCCGATTTGACAAGTCGATGCAAATGTCGCAGGTAGTTGGGCCAAAAAGTGCTTGAGGCTGCTTGATGACGAAGGGAGTTTGTCCGAACTTGACCCATAGTGACCATATCAGTGTAATGACAGGTCAAGTCGGAAGGTTTGGAATATAAATATCCCCCCGACCACCGCTTCCTGCCCGCTTCCGTCGTCAGGCTCAAGTCAATACTCCCCTCAGGCCCTCTCTATCCTAACTTCCTCGACGGGCCCGTGAGCCGATCGATGACATAGGTGCCGTTAAACGCATGCATATTGAGGATGAGCCGCATCATGAATATGCCTCTAATGTTATTAACTTTAACGCTTCCTCTTTCACTATCTTGAATATATCTCGAATGCAGGAAGCCATCCAAATCCAAGTAAGCTCCTTCATGACGATTGAGCATCATCTGAGAGAACTCGAAGGCGACGCTTCAACTAACCGCATCGCTCATTCCCTCCAGATATCCTCGCCCCCATGGGACATTATCTTGATTATTATCATTTCGGGTTTGTTATCACTTGCGTTTTTACTGAACACGGCATATCATACCGCATTCTGTTTGCGACTCTGAGGTTAAACTGGCTGGTGGAGCAGTGACCACCGCGGGTTTGACCTAATCCTGGACTAGTTAGAACGGCCGAGGATTGCCCCAGGAGTTCACGGTGCCGCCCAACGGCGGTCGGAACTGGGGTGTCCGAAAGGCAGTTCTCAGAACGGGTCATGGTGAGGGAGAATGAGGATATGAGAGGTTCGGGGCCGGGAGAAACCGGGGCGGAGGGGTCCCGGAACGGAGCGGGACGGAGCGGGACGGCAAGCGAATGCCAAATCGGGCCAGAGCACGTGTGGGAAACAACGCTGTTGATTGGCTAGCGAGCAGTCCCAAAATGGCATCGTTCGGACGAGGCTGCACCAGACTGTCGGCACACACGTGACTCATTCTGTGTCTTAATGTGCCTGCTGACCAGGTCCCGAGCCGAACACAGCCACTGTAGAGGGGTCACGTCCTATTTTTTTCATCGTGATCTGAAGAGCGCCACCTTTTTTACTCCGAGTGGCGTTGTTCAGGTACCTCCCTATGCTATATATTCCAGTTTTACCTCACCTGCTTCCTCTCCCTCGCTGTCACTCGTCCTTGGCCAGCACCCTCCCACGTTCCTCCTGTCCCTCTGCCTCCCACATTTGATATGACCAGCAACGGCTCCATCCCTTTCACCAAACTCGCTGCCAGTGATTGGCAATCTTGGTTTATCCCGGCTGAAGCCATCACACACAAGGCCCAGAACCGCCTTGACGGTGGTGGTTTCGCTGATGTATTTGCCGCCAGGCTTGGTAATATGGATGTTGCCGTCAAGCAACTCAGAATCCATTTGAATAACTACGGTATCGACGTTTTCGAGAGAGAAATTAGAGTCTGGCATCGCTTGAAACACGTAAACATCCTCCCTCTACTCGGTGCCTGTGATCGTGACGCCCAAGGCACCCCCATTCCTCCTTTTATGGTGTCACCCTTGATGGAAAACGGCTCCATGCTCGAATACATCAAGAAAAACCAGTGTTATCTCAATCAAAAGCTCTCCTTCCTTGCACAATCCGCAGCCGGCATGAACTACCTCCATAGTGAAAGAATTATTCACGGAGACTTCAAAACCGCAAATGTCCTTCTAGATGGCCGACTGAACGCAGTCGTCGCCGACTTTGGAATGTCACGCACAAAGCGCACATCTGCATCCGCTGTCTGGGTCAGGGCAAGCCCCTTTGAAGGTGGAACCCCGGGCTTCATTGCGCCAGAGATGCTTGATCCCAATGATCCAGCCGGCGCTTCCAAGAAGACTGATGTCTATGCCTTCGCCATCACCATGTACGAAGTACTGAACGACGGCAAAGAGATATGGGTTACACGAGATGGACAAATCATGCAGATATTCCAAATTGGACTCATGGTCTGCAATGGAAGGCGCCCAAAACGCATCCCTGGAATCCCCGACGACGTCTGGGCCCTCATCGAACGCTGCTGGGCACACGATCCCGCCGATCGTCCCTCGTTCCCTGAGATTCTTGCCGTCCTCCAGCCATATAACCGTGTCTCCACCGCTGCCATCAAGTCCCCATCCGTCAGCCTGTTGGCCATCCATCTCAACGCACTCAGTCTGAAAAAGCCCCCGATCCAGTCCCAGCCCAGTCGTTCCGCCGAGCTCAAGTTTGATGACATCGAGTTGGTTTTCCACCTCCCTGACTCACTCGTCTCCCGCGCCAAGCAAGGCGATCCTGATGCTTGTCTCGAAGCCGCCAAGTTGGTATCGGAGGGGCTTCCTGCTCACCACCAAGATTGGAAGCCCGCCACACAACTCTACAAGGCCGCTGCCGACCGCGGTAAACTCGAAGCCTCCTTCCAGCTGGCCAGGCTTGCGTTCCTAGGCGAAGGAATGATGCAGAGCGATCGTAGTGCCTTTTGGTTCTGGCAGGAAGTCAGCACCAAGTCCACCGACGCTGTTCTCAAGCCCATCGCCACCCACATAGTCGGTTGGATGCATTACCTTGGACGAGGAACCCAGCTGGACAAACAAAAGGGCATCAAGATCATACGAGAAAACAGCACGAACGAGTTCAAGCTCGGAGAAGACGAGTGTCTAGCCGGTGGAACTGGATGTAGCTCCAATTCGCCCGCAGCCTGCAAGTTCTTCGATCTCTGCCAGCAGGGATCGGACCGAGACTGGCTCTGCCGACATCTCATGGCCGTGTGTTTGTTTCTTGGATTTGGAACGACTCAGGACCGGAAGAAAGCAGTGAGCATATTTGAGCAACTCGCCAACAAAGGCCATAGCGACAGCCGATTATGGATCGGAAGGTGCTTCATGGGTATCGAGGAAGTACCGGAAGATCTCAGGAAGGCATTCGAGTGGTTCTTCAAGTCGGCCACCGAAGGCAACCCGTACGGCCAGTGGATGGTCGGTGAATGCTTCTCCAATGGATGGGGGGTCACCAAGGACATCGCCAAGGCATTCGAGTGGTATGGAAAGTCGGCTGAGAATGGCAATCGATCGGGACAATTCTATGTCGGCTGTTGTTATGGATTTGAGACTGGTGTCTCCAAAAACCTCGACACTGCTATCTTCTGGTACCGCAAGTCCGCTAAACAAGGTTACCAAGTTGCCATCAACAGTCTCAAATATCTCGGAAAGTGGCCCTGATCCCGGAACTCTGCCGAGTACCAACTCCAAAACGATCAAGCCACAACCAATCCCGCAAGCAGAGCAGCCAAGCAATCCCATCAGCAACCATCCCAGACGCCACGACTACCAAACTCTGGACTTGTAAAGTGGCTCCGATAAAGCAGCAATCGCTGAGTGGCGTTGGATTTGGCATTTAATACATCCAGTATTCAAATCAGTGCTGTCCCATAACAACCGTTGATCGATTGCCACCCATGGTTCGGATCATCAAATCAACAGCAGTGTTCGACAGCACCTCTCCCCCAACCCATCAGCATTCAGGGACCACCCCCGTCCCCCGCTCGGACTCTGCCAGACCTCTGTTCACTAACCAGCACAACCGACACAATCTCTCCAACTCTATCGGCTCATGAAGACGCAAGGCTGTAAACGCTAGAGATAAAGCTTCATATCGGCAGTAGCAGCGGATATGGCCACGACTGTCGATCGGCTGTATTTGCATAGTCTCTAGCGGCTCCTCGGCTTGCCCTTCCCATCCTTCTCCCACTCATAGCTCTCGACAAACACTCTGTCGACCGGTAGTTCGTATTCAGTGTGATAGACATAGCTGCGGATTCCCCGTGGATCGTGATTCTTGAGTGACCCGAGCTTCGGAAACAGCTCCTCGTCGCCGCTAGAAAGATCAGCCTCGGCTTCGGGCTGCTCATCGCCTAGCTCCTTGCGGGTGTAGCGCCATTCCCAGAAGCATTTTTTCGAGCGCGTCAGCACGTCGCCGTTTTCCATCATCTCTTCCTCGACCCAGCGAATAACTGCATCGCCGAGCTGTGTCTGGATCTCGGGTGAACGCAGCGCTGCGGTGTTGATGAATCGGATCTTGGACACGGTTGTTTCTCGCAGAAGTGGATTGACGATCGCCCAAAGTTCTGGAAGTGGGATTGGGGTGGTAGAGTGCAGAGGAGGGAACGAACGCCAAAGCGGCACCGTTTTCCATCGGACAAGAGTGTGCCCCAGACGAGAGGCAAGTTCAGTGAGAAGGACGGTCAGCCTTGGCGATGCAGCACACACCTGCGACAGCTGGATTGAGCAACAGCAGCAGGACTCGGAAACATACTCGAAAAGCTATACGGCGTATTCAGCAGAACGGCAAGTCCCAACCGCTCTGGATAGAGTGTCGTGAGCTGAAAGACATCGTGGACAAGTTCGGGGTTGCAATCCCTGGGAAGAGCCAATAGTGCAAGTTTGAGACCGCGATGAGACCGTGTGCCAATGCGGCAAAGAGTACTTACGAGGGCTGGAATCCGTCGAAATCAAAGATCCATACTACCTGGCCTCTGTCAGAGACATCGCGGCCGACCACCAGAGCGCCGTGCACCGAGACCGGAATCGAGTCGGCTGGCGGATTGACCTTTTGCGACGCCTCCGAGACACGCGCATTGAGGTTGGTCTTTCGCTCCTCGCGTCTGATGAGCCGCAGACTCGACTCCATGATGCTGCGGATGTGCTCGACGATGGCGCTGGTGTTGGATCGGTTGGCCGAGTGGACAAAGTTGGTGTAGACGACGGGCCGGGCATGGCAATCGAGGCCGATGATCCGCTGTGCAAGGCAGAATCGTCCATGGTTGACCCCAACAGAGCGATTTTTGTGAATCCGGGAGTCGACGTGCGATAAAACCAATGAAATCCAAGTTCATGACGGTTCACGACGGGCTGGCGCATCCGCTGTGGATGCCTGATGGCAGGTGCCGAGACATGACAACCAGGGCCTCGATCCAGCAGGCAACCGTACAGCCGACAACAAGATGCTGGTCAGGGCCCAGAGACGGCCGATGCAACTCACCATGCTATGAGACAGTGGATCCGCTCTGCAATCTGGGCACGGCACAGCGTCGTGCTCGGCCGGGAGCTGCTTCCTGAACTTCAGGGTTCCCTTCAGGGCGGCTGAGGCACTGACAACGGGGTCGGGGTATTCGGCATAGGCGGCCAGATATCGCGAGAGCCTGAGCGTTCCAGCCGGCGACCGTCCAGTTCAGACCAATGCATCCCCGCATCGGTCGCCAGCAGGAGAGAAGACAAAGCGTCGGCGTTGGCTCGGTGGAATGGGGCGGGCGACCTTCCTGCATCTGTTCCGAGCGGAGCCACCTCCGAGCCATGGAACTGGCATGGGCAGCATCGTCCCCACGGCTCTCACTACGGATGGTGCTTTCATCCGCCACGCCTCGTCGTCCTGGTGCGTCGCATATCTGCCATATCCACTCACTCGTCTTTGTCGCAGTGCTCCGCGAGCCGGGGGTCGCTGTCGATCATGCTCCTGACCGAGGCCAGCAGCGCGGCGAGCTGCGTTGGCGATGCCATCGAGGGCTATGTGGTTAGTGACGACGGCGGCTGGTGCAGTTGCGCTTTGAGTCCGTGGCTGCAGAGCGGAGGCTGGCCTGGATGCTGGTCCTTGGTCGTGAGGAGGGCTGCTGCAAAGCGAGAGAGGTTCCCCTCCTGTTTGCCACCGTTTCTGGCTGCCGAGTGCTCGGAATTTTTTTTTCCCTCTTTGGGTGTGCTGGGGCGGCACCGTCCTGGCTCCACAACGACCATCACCCCGAGCCCCGGCGGTTCGCCCCTCGCTCGATATCCATGAGACACGTAAGCACCAAGAAATGATGCATCAGCAGAGACAGGTGTGCAGCCAAGTGGCCGTTCCGCTGAGGCCATCCTTCGATACGGCTCGCCGACCCACATCCGTCGGTCTCGCACACAGCCCTCACGGCAGCTGTGATGAAATTCGATGTATTGTGCAGTGTTCTCCTGGACAACGCTGGTGAAGGAAGCAATGATCGAGCACACTTCGAGCGCCACCGCCTCAGAGAACAGAGCAATGGAGAGAGAAAAGAATGAAAGAGAAGAAATGTAGTCATCCAGAGCCGCGCCAGCTGTCGATCCTCACTGCCTGCCAGGATGGCCGTCAATTATTTGCTTGTTGCTGGCTGCTGGTGATCTGATATCCAGGCCGAATTAATGGCCCAATGGCCGCCGATCGAGTTGCATGTCTCGGACCATCGCTTGGCTCTGCGCTCGCCTGGCTGCGTCCGTCCTTTCGTGCGCCTGGATTGACTCTGGCCTATTTAAACTCTGGGACCTTGCCAGTCATCAAGAGTCCGACGATGAGGCCAAACAGCCCAATGATCGATCCAAAGATTT
This sequence comes from Polychytrium aggregatum, assembly GCF_025602895.1. NCBI lineage: Eukaryota > Fungi > Chytridiomycota > Chytridiomycetes > Polychytriales > Polychytrium > Polychytrium aggregatum. The sequence continues at coordinate 37,947 of NW_026516427.1, forward strand.
CGATAATCAGAACCTTGACAAACAGCACGGGATCCGCGGCGTCGGCAAGGGCGCAGCTGGAGCCCGTGATGCCGACACATATTCCACAAAACAGATTCGAGATTCCGACAGTGAGACCCGACCAGAACATGGCGTAACCTGCGCATTGAGAGTCGCCCGAGGAAATAATGTGACAGCAGCGGCAACAGTGAGGGTGAGCGCACGTTGAGCGGGGTGAAGCACATCGAGCCGAGGGTCAATGAGGAACGGCTGGCCATGCGCTGATTCAGATGACGACCTTACCGGCAAAGTAGGCGTCGCTGCTGAAGCCACGAGTGACATCTTCGCTGTTCGACAGCTTGGCGGTGAACACGATGCCAATGATCAGGCCGTAAATGGCGACGACCTCACAGAAGATGATACTGATGGGGGAAGCAAGCGTTAACATATGTCCATACGCCGCAGAGCACACACGATGATGACCTGAGCGACAGCACGGCCGCTGCCCGCTAATGTATGCATCGGTGGCGACGGCGGTACTATGTCTTGCTTATCGTACCCAACCTCCACTTTCCACCCATCACCTGGGCTCTGTATGTGCTCGTCTCACACATATCCGTGCTTGCCTCGCGCTCCCTCAACGACCCTTGCTCATTTTGCTTGTGCTGCACGTACCTGATCAGATTCTTTGTCCGGATGCGAGGGACCTTGACGGCAGCGCCGAGGATGCTGGAGCCGGTGATGAAGATGCCCCTGTATCAAAGCAAGTGAGCAGAGAGGGTAAGAAATCACCAATGTTTGCCGTATCCAGTCCAGCCAGCCAGCCTTGGCGAGTTGCGCGTTTGGCCAGGCAGGCTTGGATGCAGCGCTCGCAGCAGCAGCCGCAACACCAACAGCGTCAAAGGACAGATCGCCAGATGGCCGATAGTAGCTATCAGCACCAGCGACACGCACGCCGGTCGCGAAATAGCCAGCCACATCGCCGAGCGCCCGTGGCTCTCTGGGGGGCATCACGAGTCGTTACCATGCCGCTCCGATGACGCTGAGGCCACAGGTGAGTGCCGTTCCAAGGGTCGCCCACATAAAGGGCGAAGTGCTGGTGAGGTAATATCCGACGTCGAACTGATACGCGTTCTTGGTGAACAGGAGCTCGAGAGTCACGGCGACTCCAAAGGCGACGGCGATGAAGCCCAGGATGGCGGGTTTGGAGTACAGAATCGACATGGCGCTGATGCGGTGCCGGCACAGAAAGAGGAGGCGGAGGGAGGCTGGGGACGGGTGCGCCTGCAGATAGGGGGGGGGCCGGTGCCGAGAGAGCGCTGCTGGGTCGGAAGCGGGATCAAGGACAGAGAGTCGACCAAGGCGAGCTTGGGCTGGCCCTGGTGGAAAGCGGCAGGGCAAAACCGGGACGGCGGGTTCGAGTGCGGCTGGAGCCAAGCGCTCCCGGGTTTGGCCGGCGCTGTCGCCCTGGACCCGCCACTCGTCCTGGAATCCGGCGGCCTTCCTGGGCGCAACTCCCCTCCTGGACTCATCTGCACCGGCGCGGATCTGCCCCTGCGTGCATCGGCCTGCGTCTCTGCCCTGCATTGAGCCGCGTCTGTGTGCATCGTCTCTAGCGGCATCCGCCTGCATCACCCGTGTTGTCTTTTGTCCCTCCCTTGCTGCCCGGCATCTGCCATGGAGCAGCCCTCGTCGCCCCCCGTCAAGCTCTCGGTCAGCCAGCTGGCTCAGCAGTTTGAGCAGTCCATCCGCCAAAATACCACCCAAGAAACCGACCACGGCTCGGCTGTCTCGGAGGTGGAACATGCACCCAGCAAGCGGTTGTCCATCGTCAGGCTCGCCCGGCCCGAGTCTATTCTGGTGCGGCCTACACATGGTCCGTCAATCTCGACTTTGGCTGCAACCACAGCCTCGTCGCCGGTTCTTGTCATTCCGCCATCACCGAGTCGACCCGAGTCGGCGCTATCCCTCAACAGGGCCTCGTCGACAGGCTCGCTACATATGCGATTCAGCATGCCTCCTCCCAGGCCCGCCAAGCCCCCGTCGCTGGCCGCCCCATCGCTGTTCACCGCCAACGGCACTTCGCCCACCCCACGGAGCCCTTATTTGCCCGAAGAAGAGCGCCACACGTCCAATTCATCGCCCCTTCCTCAGTCCATCCCGCTCTCTCAGCGGATAGCAGCCCTCAACGCAGCATCGCAGAGGCCGCTTTTTCCAAGCTCGAACCAAGTCCATCCGACGTCCTCCTCGGCACACGATGTGTACGCATATGCACCGTCAAGCGTCGATCCGTGGGGCGATACCGAGTCTCAAAGAAGCTACACGGGCACTTACAATTCGTACGAGCGGCCTTCCAGCGTGCTGTCCAATTATTCGTCGTCAGGGGCGCTCCCGCCCAAACCTATCAAGAAGATAGCACCGCCGCCGCCACCTTCTCTGCGGTCCAAGCGGTCCTCGGTCCTTTCGCTTCCAAAGCGTCCGTCCATCTCTGGATTCTCCGAGGCTTCGTTGCATCAGGAACGGCATCAAGCAACGCCCACGGACCACTGGAGTCATCGCGTGGATCGGCTAGTCCTCGGCTCCGACAGCCCAGACTTGCCTGTCGAAGGGGCTGAGCGAACAGCGACGGCCTCGACAAGCTCGAACGTCTACACCGAGTCCGGGGGTGAAGATAAGGTGGAGCGGATGAAACGCAAGCGGAGCCAGATCGTGGCGGAGATTGTCGACACCGAGCGACAGTATCTGGACGATTTGCGGATTCTCCGCGAGGTGTTTGTCGTCCCGGCAATCGAAGCCAAGGCGCTGCCGCCCGGCGACATCAAGGTTCTGTTTGGCAACCTCGATGCAGTCATCGAGACGGCCGAGCTGGTTGTCTCGGCACTCGAGGACGCCATCGCCAAGTCCCCCGACCCGGAGGGCCAGCCCCTGGGCAGCACCTTTTTGTCGGTGCTCACTCCTATCGAGCGGGCATATTGTGAGTACTGCAAGCACAACGAGGCGTGCGTTGCCAAGCTCGGTGAGTACGTCTCGCCCGAGTGCCCCGAAGAAATCAAGGCATTTTTGAAAGAGCGCCAGGCGCAGCTCGTGGGCCGGACACTTGCCTGGGATCTGGCCTCGCTGGTGATCAAGCCGGTCCAGCGCGTGCTCAAATATCCGCTTCTACTGCGGGAGCTGATCAAGGAGACTCAGTCCGCGCACCCAGACTATGCCACTCTGGTCGAGGTTCAGCTGCGGTTTGAGCGGATCGCAACCAACATCAACGAGGTCAAGAAGCGCAAGGACATTGTCGACAAGTACATCGAGAAGAAGGGCAACGTCAACGTCATTCATGGCATCAACAAGAAGTTTGTGCGCGGCACCGAGATGCTCAAGCAAAAGACCGGCCTCAGCGGCGACATCACGCTCGACTCCGACTACGATCGCATCTCGACGCAGTTCGGCGATAAGGCAACGCTTGTTGCAGTGCTCAAGCGCGACATTGCCGCCTGGAACGATGCCGTCAGCAAGTACGTCAAGGCGCAAGAGTCTGTCTACCTGGGACTAGAGGATATCTACAAGATGAACCTCGATTCAGCCGATACGCGCGATCTTGCGCTCTATCCCAGCTTCCAGCTGCTGTTGGACTATCGTCGAGAAGCCACTCGGGTCAGCTCTGAGGTCATCCGCGATGCCGAAAAGCTGTCGGACCGGCTGGTGGACATGCTGGACCAGCTGTCTGCAGTCTTTAGGGAGCCGCTGCTGCTGATGAAGAAGCGGAACGAGAAATTGCTTGACTTTGACCGAGTGCGCGCCATTCGGGCCAAAGGCGAGACGGTGAGTCCAAGCGCCGCGTGCATGTTCGAGGCTTCATGTTCGAGCTCTTGCTGAGACGCGCGGCTATGAACGATCTACTTGGCCGGCTACGGATGGCGCCAGACGGCCGGCAGTTGGAATGGACTGGTGCAGATCCGAGTCTGTTGCCTTGGATCAAGGGCGAGGCTGTTTGGGACTGAGCTGTGGCCGACGATTATTCCGATGTCGGAGACATGGTGCATCTTGGTGTAGGGAGTAGCCCGTCGATGTCCGGCTTGAGCAAACCCATTGCTGACATGGCTTCTATCTGCCCTGCACCACTGCCGAATCACCGATCGACACAACCACCGATCGACACAACCACCGATCGACAGCCGGACAGCTTTCTCGAGCAGTCTGCGGCAGAGTATCCGTCCATCAACGCCCAGCTGATAGAGGAGCTCCCGCTATTGACGCACCATGCGCAGAAATATGTCGGCCGAATCTTTGATATGCTCATGGTCTCCCAGGCCCGGATCTATGTGCAGCTGACGGAGACCTTGGCTCCGATTTGGGAGAACGCGAGCGTAGGCACTGGAGCACACTGGCGCAGCGACGATATTGTCCTTGAGTTCCAGGAGGCATTCCGCATTGGATGTGAGGCGGAGCAGCTGGCCTCCCAGATCGACTTGCTGAGCTCGTGGTGGAAGGTGACATGGCGTAAGTAACAACATGTGGGCTCGAATCGTGTCGAGTCGATCACCGCTAACCAAGTCGGATGTTCTCTTGACCAGCCGAGGACCGACATCCGCTGGAGGGCCGACAGCTCGAAAGAACGGGATCAGTCCACGAAAGCCCGTTTTTGAAAAAGTCGCTGACGTCTGCTCGCGGTAGGTCGTGATCATGTCCTCTGGCCCCGCTACAGCTGCTGCTACTGCTGCTGCTTGACTAACAGTCACTGCGATACCCGTCCCCAACCCCCGCTCTCTGGACTTTGCAGAATCCGCCTTCCAGTTCCTGAAAGGAGGATCGGGAAATAACCCGCGACACAGCATCATTCGCGTACCCAAGTTTGGTCGCAAGGCAAGCACCAACGGCTCTGATCCCGGGGAGCCACGAAGCCGATCGACGTCGCTGGACGGCCCGTATCCATCCCCCGGCCCGAGCAGCGATCGTGGGACTGTCCACGGTAAGGCTTTGCTGCGATACAGGCATCCATGGAGATTGTGTCATCGTAGCTACTCCGAGCACGGCCAATATGGATGATGATGGCAGCAGGTCTATCTCCAACCCTCGACTTGGTCCAGTGTGACCCGGCCAGACTCTGGCAGCCTGTGCGGCAGCCCGTGCGGCTCGCTCGGTGAACCATAACTGAAACTGGATGTATCTGCACTCCGCCACGACAGAGCTGCCCAAGCCCGAAGGCATGCGAGTGTCGTTCTATGTCCGGGCGCTCTACGACCACGAGCCCCAGAACAGCGACGAGCTCGAACTGGCCGAGAGCCAGATCGTTCATGTCGAGTTCATTGCCGACGACAACGCTGGATGGTGGCTGGGCCGCCATACCGACGAAAGCGGCCCCGTTGGACCCGAGGGATGGTTCCCACGCGACTACGTCGAGTGCATCGACACTACCAGCTGAAGCACACCGGTCCGTTGTCTGCTCAATTCAAAGTCCGGAGATGCCCGCACTTGGGGTAATGCAACCATCGCACTGGCAGCCGAGCACCACAAGCCTCCTCTGGCCTACGAGTCTTTTCATCTTGCTGAGCCTTGGCCAGCCAACCACCCCCCCCCCACATACCGCTTGACTGGCTCTCGTTTCTTTCCGGCTCTCGATTTCGTCAGGCCACTCTGGACCACTACTCCATTTCATCTTGCTCGCCCATTTTTTTTTTGTATGTTATCGAGTCCCTTGCTCTGCTCTGCCTGTCTTGCTTTCATAGACCGTCGACACCCGCTCCGCTACCGGCACAGCCATTCTATGCCTCACTCCTGCTCAATACAGTGCTTTTGTCGTGAGCGAGACAGCCGGCCATGCCTTTGCAGCTGGCGGAGCAAACCCTGGCTTTTCGGACACTTGCCCTGGCCCCTGTTGCAGCGCACTCGTTGTCCTGTCTGTCCACCCTCCGATGGCGATGTGTTTCTGATGCTGTTTGCGTTGATGTGAATGCAGCCCACGCCGATGCCGTTGGTTCCGTAGCTCATATCATTGATACTTCGTTGGTGCCCCCCGCTGGCGACACCCAAAGCTCCCAACGACCCCAATTGCGCTTTCCCACCAAGCCGGATCACAACGCTTTCCAGGTAGTAGTCTCAAGCATCAGCCCCAGAGAGCGTCCTCCGCCAATGATCTCGGTGACGATCGCTCTTTCCCGCCAACAGCACCCCATCAATCCCATCGATATGACTTCCCCGGCCCGCTCACAACTTGCACGAACAAATGCACACTGCCGCCGCATCTGCTGATTGTTCCCATCCCCGCCTTCTGCCTGAGCCCCCCCCCGCCGGGATCCCTTCCGCCGTCTGCTGGCGACATTGCCAGAACCCGCTCGAGCGACCCAGCGGGGCCCAGAGGTCGCTCGTGCTGCCCGTCCCTATGCCCCTCCCTCACACCCGCAACGGCGTCGACACATTCGTGTGGACGTCATCCGGAATATTTCAAGCGGCCGTCTCGCTGCCGCCAGTGCTTTGGCCGCTTTTGTGCTTGAATCATCTCTCGCTCTATCCATCTCTCGCTCTATCCATCTCTCGCTCGGTCATCCTCGCTTGCCTATCATGTCCCTCGATTCATGGACCGTGTCGGACATCAAATCGGCAATGTGGCAGATCGTCACGACGGTATGTGCTCCGACCGCTTCCCTTTCGGTTTCCATGTTGCGACTCTCAGTGATCCTCTGCTTGCCCGTATCGCCCGTATCGCCTTGCTGGTTCCTGTCTACTCGATGCAGAGCGGCCGAGATCGATGGCTGCTTTCTGCTCTTGGAGTTTCTCCCACGACAGGGCTCATCAACTCGACTTGATCGGCCTGCACTCCCCTTCTTCCCACTTCTCTATCGCCGAGTTGACGAGCGGGAAGCACCATCAACTTCCACCGCCTTTCGAATCGGCCAGACATGAGGCCTTGGTGGACCGCCTTCACACCCATGTCTGCGCTGCCGAAGAGCGAGATTGAGCCTCATTTACAGCCTCTACCAGTCGATCCCGGCGTCGTGCCTATCGCATCGCTCGCTCTCGCTCTCGTCCGGCGCAGAATCCTCCCATCGGCGTTTTTTTTGGGGGAGGGGAGCGGCCCTGTTCTCGGAATGTCTCTGCCTGTTCGTCCGGGGTGCTTGGGTCGTCCAGGACATCCCATTCCGTGATCTCTCTTCCCGCGCTAACGCTTTCAATCGCTGCTTGCCTCCAAATCACCACACTCTGTTCCTCCCACCGCCCCATCCCTCCATTCGTATAGCTCGAGGGCCATTCCAAAAGCATCCAGCTCATCAATGACATGGCCGAGAATGCCAACATGCACATGATCAACTTCCTCGGCGTCGTCACCATTGGGCTGGTCGGAGGCGTCCTGATCTTCCTGAACGTCAAGGGAGACCTGCTTTCGGACGTGTTCTGTTATATCGGGCCAGCATACTGCTGCATTCTCGGCGCCGACAAGAGCGACGCAATCTTCCACAAGAAATGGTGAGGATGTACAGCCGATGGACTGGCGTGGGAAGGCAAAGCGCAGAGGGGAGGGGACGGCTCTGCATTGGCGAGGCGGGGGAATCTGGGCCAACGTTGGGTCTCCAAAATTGCCCCGTGGATGCTTGACTGTGGGATCGTATCCTGATCTTGGACAGTGTGTCTACCATTGAAAGCTGACCACGAGGGGCTGTCAGTGCGAGGTGATCATGAGTGGCGGTGGGCTCAAACCACCTTCATAGCCGTATACTCACCACTCGCTTCGCTGCCGATACACTCTGTTGTGGCGTGGATCGCCCACTCGCTCCTGTAGGCATGTCTACTGGTAGGGCAATCAAGCCTCGTGGCAAGCGCGAAGCTGGGGATCTGCCAACTCTCGACGCTAAATCAATCATGGATCCACGAAGCTGACACAAATCTCTGGTGTCGCTCCTCGTCTTCTAAACGGCCTGCAGGGTGGTGCTCGGATTCCTTCATCTGATCGAGTACGGCAGCGGTCTGGTGCTCAAGGCCCTTCCGCTCTACTACTTTTTCAAGACGCTGCTGCTGCTCTATATCGCCATGACCCCCGAGGTGCGTATCTTGCGGCTTCTTGGCGGAGATTGACTTGACGGCCAGGAATGCCTTGTGAACGGATGATCAACTCGGAGCCAATGGCAGGGGATTGTTTGGAACGGGGGTGTGTCGCTGCTATCGGATCAAAACCTGCTCCATGCATGCGTCTCCGGACTAGGTATGCTGACGTTCCTGTGGTACACATGCCGCACATGTCGGCTTTGCACTGGCTTGTGCTTGCAGGGTGCGGCAGGGGTCTACGAATGGCTATTGAAGCCCATCGCTCCCGCATCGGGTGCTCTCGGCATCGGCCAGGTTGTGCCTCCCATCGCACCGGCAGCAGAAAAGTCGGACGGCACAGAAGCTCCACCGGTATCTGCTCCTTCGCCGGCTGCCAAAGCTGCCGAGGGTGATTCCAATCGATCAAGGGTGCTTTCAAAAAGTGGATATCCCAGTGAGAATATAGAATGGAGGATGCAGATGGAGAATGCAGGATGCAGGATGGAGGGTGTGGTATCCCGCCGTTTGTTCGCGGCGTGGAGCAGAGGTGGGAGCAGCGGATATCCTGAGCTCTTTGGAGTCAAAGGACACCTTTGTGCTTGGATACTGAATACAGTCAATCCAGAAGAAACGGGACAGTCACTTCCTGGCATCGAGGCTGAAG
>NW_026516428.1:0-46518 GCF_025602895.1 Polychytrium aggregatum
AAGCAGGATGTTGGCGATCTGGGCGGCAGCGACGGACTTGCCGACACCGGCGACGGCATTGACCCACAGGACAGTGTCGGCGTTGTCGTCGTCGTCGACCCAGGCAGTGACATGGTCAAACAGCCACTGGCGGGTGCCCTCGACATACAGATCCTTGAGCGCCTTCCGGTCGGGGTCAAAGTCGATGGGATCGAGCAGCACGCGGAGCTGCGAGTCTTCGTCGGCAGCGAGGACGATGGGTCGGCTCTGGTGGTAGAGCTCGCCATCGAACGTTGCTCTCTTTGACTTGGAAACGAGCTCGCGGATGTTTGGCACAAGTCTGTGGTACTAGAGATAGATCAGAAGTGTGTCATCTTCACTTCTTATTGCTTGGTCTTGGACCTACCGCTTCAATGCGTTTCCGTCAACAGCATCAAGTGCCTGAATCTGCATCAGCTCCTTGAAAGTCTGACGGATGGTCATTGGACGGCCGTCAAACAGCGGGCTCTTTCGGTGAGCCGGAGCTGAATCCGGGAAGTCGTTTGGGTTGGGAAAGTATTTCTTCTGGAGGACCTCGCCGCCCAGTTGCTTTGTCGACCAGACGTAGACGGGTTGGGTGATGATAGTGCTGCCAGAGGCAGCAGCGTCCATCATTGCCTTGAGAGCATGTTGCACCTGCGACGAAAACGTTTCTGGCCATCAGTTTCACCCGATCTGGCGTTGTGGAGACAACGCCGTTGGGCCGATGCACGATTGGCCTACCTCGAGAAATTGGTTATCGGGGACCAAATGGGCTTCATGCGTTCGCTTTAACCCCTCCTCGGAGAGCAGCAACACAATCACTGGCGATCGATGGAGGCCGTTGATGAAGCCCTGCTCCCAGTCCTGGCCGTCGCGAAGGCACAGGTGGTCGAGATAGGGATGCAGCTCCTCCTCGCTCTTCTTCCTGGACGTGAGCGCGCCGACGAGCAGATTGGCTTTATCGCTCTCGCTCGAAACTCGATAGCTGCATGGCGATCGATGTCAGTATAGTCTGGTGCTATGATGTTGAGTGTCCAGGTGGCTGTTGACGGATCGTACCTGATGAACACATCGTGGTTGCTGCACTCAAGCTGGCACTCCCAGCGTGGTAGAATCTCGGCTGGTTGATAATATTCTGGGCCGCGAGAGACTGGCACGAGGCTGTAAGTCTCGCCGGTAACTCCAGAAGTGCCGTGCTGGCTGCTACTCGCCACAGCGACCCCAGTTACCGCTGCGAGGGGTGGAGCATCTGGGCCGCCAAGTCTGTGTTCTTTCTGTGCCTTGAGGACCTTCTTGATGGTGCCGCCCTTCATTTCCATCTCCTTCATGTCCTCCTCGGTCAGCTCAAGGATCTATGATGGCAAGAAGCATGAGCCGCAGTCCTGTTTATCTGCAGATCGGAATGTCACTTACAAGATCGATTGTGTCATAGTCGTTCTCCAGGAACAGGTTTTTGCTCTTCTCCAGCCCGTATCGCTTCAAAAATTCATCAAAGTCGGCTGTTCATACGAATCCCGCAGAGTCAGCAGCAAGTCCCTTCGGCGGTGCATGAGTCTTGGTTGGATCCGCGGAGGTATGGGGGTCGATACAAACCCTGGCTCATCTTGGTGGTGGGATCGATGGGAATGCAGATCTGAGCGGGACACTGTTTTGTCCCAAAAGCATCCACAATCCGATGCCCAAGAGCACCATCCATTGCCGGCGCACCGCCTTGGCTGATTGATCGTGTGATGCACTTCTGGAACTGAATCAAGGACACTTCTGTGAGCAGCATCACTGCCAGCCCAAAATGCGCTGGTTTCGAGGATATTCACCCTTGCCGAAGGGCAGAACCAGCCATCGGCGCTTCTCTCTCGCACAGATGGAGACATGCTGGACTGCACTTCAGCCTGACGAGGCGACGGCGACTCAAGCGACTCGATCTCCAGGTGTGCTCACAGTGCTGGGAAGCCAAGCGACTCGAGAAGGCCGAGTATCTTGATGTCGAGAAACCATGGAGCTGTCCACAGAGTCGAATGCATCCATCACACTCCCACATCACCACAGGAGATCAAGTGTATTCAAGACCATGCTTCCAAAACCAATCAAAACAAAGAGATTGCCAACCAGGACGGGAAATAACCGCACAGCTGCAAGCCAACAGCAGCCTACGGAAGTTCCGCAGGCTTCAGGCCGCTGATGCCAGACAGTGACTGTTCCGTTTCCCTTTGGATTAAATGTGGTATAGCTGCCATATGGAACTACTTCTCCCACCAGGTGCCGATGATGCCTTCTTGAAGCCAATTTGATCATATATATGTCGATAGCGACAGATTGTCTAACTTTTTTGGTCGGCCGTACTTATGTGAACCGAGATGCATTTAGCCACCGTCCGAGTGAGAGCTGCTACAATCCTCCTCCTGGCCGGATATGGGCACGAGTGTTAGAGGCAAAGGTTCTGCTCTCACAATCAAGACTCGCTGGTTTCCTCAAGCTTCTCCTCCCACCGTCGCTCTGTCCTCTCGAGTTCCTGCCGCCCACCTTGCCGCTGTCCTCGGGCCACGCTACACGTTTTCAATCTCCAAGGAAAGCTGCAGTGGCACCTGGCCTCATGTGGAAGCGCCCGGTCTGCTGCTTCCGCAGGCAGTTCGCCTCGTTGTCACTACCTTGGTCAGTACCGTGGGCCGTGGGTGTGTCTGGCAGCGGCAGTCTCCTGGCATCCCAGTGGCCCACCAATCTTTGGCTGGCAGCGGCGTGGGTCAGGGCCCATTTGTCTTCTCTTTCTTGCTCTGTGTGGTGTGAACCGACAACGCCTGACTCGTCATTTTCCCGCTCAAGGATATCCCGCCTGACTGCGCGGATTGGCCTTGGAGGCTCCGAGTCTTTGCTCTGATCTCCACCGTCTGCCCGTTGGTGCCTGCGGATTGCCTCCTGCAGAGATACACATCGTCTACAATGCTACTGCAATTCGTCTCTCGGGGTCCCTGTGCCGTTCCGGCGCTTTCTTCTTTTCGTTCGTCGGCCGGTGGCGCCAGGTGGCCGCAGAACGTGCTCAAGCACCTCGTCCCTCTTTCCGCAGCATAAATTTCGCGCCCGCGATCCTCCCAGTCGCAAAATCCACTCGCTTCCATCGTTGGCTCGCCCTTCTATCTGCCTCCCTCTCCAAGCCTCGAGCCGTATCCATGTCCTTGGCGCAGAAACCCGTCCCCAAGGCCACCGGCAAGCCTTTGACCGCCGCGACTACTGCCCTTGCGGTTGTGTCTTTCCTCTCGTTTGTGTTTGGCTGGATCTTCGTCTACTTCCTGATTGTCAATAAGACTTGGTGCTTTGCCGACTTTTGTGTCGAGTCAATGGGGTCTCGCAAGAACCCCGTCCGAAACACCTTGGCTGTATTTTACGGCTTTCTTATCCTCTCTGCCCTGGTTACCCTTACCGCGAAGTATCGCCCGTCCTTCAAACGGGTCCTTGAAAGCCGCCCCTTCGCCACTTCGACCCTGACTGTCGCCGAGATTACCTGGTTTACCTTGGCGATCGTGATATCCAACATTGTCATCCCCGGAATGATCTGGGTTCCCTACTGGAACATGTGGGTCTCGATGTTATCCATGACAGGCATGGATATGGGCCGTGGATTCCAGGACATGAACTGGCCATGGATCCGTATCGTCTGGCAGACTCTGACCCTGACCACAGGCGACTCGCTTGCGGTTCTGCTTGGATTTGTGGTGCTGTTCATCTCCAAGCACTCATTCCTCTTGAGCCTTTTGGACCTTCCCTACCCCTCCACGCTTCGGATTCATCAGTGGCTGGGATATTCCATTTTGGTTCTCACATGCATCCACTTGATTGTCACAATGCTTGCCTATTCTCTTGATGTCACCCCTTTGTACCAGCTCTTCTTCACCGTCCCCGCGGGCTCTCCTTGGGGTTCTTCACAGTACCTCTACGTTCTCGGACTTGCGTCGTTCCTCTTTCTGGCTGTGGTCACTTTCCTGTCGCTCCCTCGCATCCGCCGACTGCACTTCAATCTTTTCTACTTTGTCCATTTCCTCATCTTCGTTTCGGTCGTCTTTGCATATCTTCATGCCTCCATGTCCATTTTCTACATGATCCCTGGACTCATCATGTACGGCCTGGATGTCGCTGTGCGCCTCTACAAGAGGTACACACGCTCGCTGGTTAAGTCAGCACGCCTGGAATGTGGCTACTGGATCGTCTCGGTTGATGTTGCCTGTACTGGGCCGGACTGGAAGCAGTTCAAAGCCGGCCAATTTGCGCGCGTCTGTGTGCCCTCCGTCTCTAGCATCGAATACCACCCTTGGAGCATTGTCGCCTTCAAGGACGGATCAGCAAGCTTCATTGTCAAGTCCACGAAAAATCCAAACGAGTGGACCGCCCGTGTTGTCCAAGTACTCAAGTCGTCGGATGCCACCTATTTGAGTGTCCAAGGCCCTTTTGGAAATCCAATCCATAAATTTGCCTCTCAATCCGATATCCTGGTTGCGTATGTGGCTGGCTCTGGAATCGCCCCAGCTATTCCTTTGATTTCTCAGGCCAGGGACACCGGTGACCATGTGCCCAAGCAAACGATTCTCATCTGGGTCGCGGCTGCCGACAATATGCACGAATTTTCCCCCATTCAGGATCTCAGGGAACACGGCGTCAAGATCATCCTCTTTAACACCTCGCCCAAGTCCTCTGCCGAACCTCGGGCTGACACACACCAAGGCCGACCCTATCTCCACTCCCTTCTCACCGCACATGTCGCCCCTGCCTTTGCTAACGAGGCTGTTAAGCCCAAAGTCGGTCTATTCGTGTGTGGGCCCGAGCGCTTCACTGAAGATGCTCTGGTTGCAGTTGATCGCTTCGGAGCGGACCAGAACTCCAGGGTTGCAGTTCACGTAGAGTCCTTCGAAATGTAAACAGTGTTTCTCTCGAGATTCCGAGGTTCTGGATAGGCCGAATCGTCTCATTCCCTTCTCAGCACCACCTCTCCTCTCAGTCCCTCCGCTCAGTCCATCCCCTCAGTACCCTTTGAGCACTGTCTGCTCGGGATCTTTCGTCACTTTGGTCCTTATGATTCTTCGTGTCAATTCACATTTCTCCAACTCACATGCCAACACAACCCTGTCGACAATCGCTCCTCAGCCCAAAAAAAATACATGCTTTGATCATCCCATGCACGGTGAGGTGGAATGGGTCCCATTCCTCTTGTCGCAACTTGACCGAGTATCACTGACCTGCAATATCAATTTTGATATCAGCCTCTGACAACGGGAAAACCGCAATTGATAGCGTTGTATGCGATGTGCTTGCGTCAAGCAAAGCCACAAGAAATAAAACAGATCACTTTGGCAGCCTCCGAGTGAACACCGCCGGTCGCTCTCCGATCTCCACAATCGACCTGCATACTGTGATCATGTTGCGCGCCGCATTGACGTCGCGATTCCACACTGTCCGGCAGCTGGGATTCTTGCAGCTCCTGACAAAGTGGGAATTCGCAACACTGGGCGCATCGAGTCCTTCCAACCGAACTGGCTCCAGGCACTTGGAGCACACCTGCGAGGTGTTGAACTCGTTCGTCGAGACTACCTTGACGCTTCCATGATGGTGATTGGGACGGCGTCGGTGGTGCTCGAATTGCTCAAAGTACCGAGCAAACCGCTGCCTCCGAGGGCTGGATGCATAGCCCTTGCCCTGTCGCCATGACGCATTGCCAAAGGCGATCACCACATCGGTCCGTATTGGGGCGTGCTTCAGGACGGCCTTGCACATCTTGTCGACGGTCACTTGGCGTCTCCTGTGGCCCGTGAATCGATGGTGACGGGCCTTCTTGCCAAGGTGGAAGTCGAGCTGCACTCGCAGCTCCGGTCGCAGGACATGGGTGAGATGGACCTTGAAGGCCTCCGAGGACGACACCTTGGGCGAGGGAGTGGTCGACATCCAGGTCTCGATGCTGAGTCGATACTTCATGATATTGTGCCACTTGGTGTTGGACGTATGGCCACACATTTGCTGGTAGTGGCCATTGGAGAATGAGACCACCTCGTCTTGGTGGCCTGGTGCTTGGATGACCGCCGTGAAGATGGAGCCGACTCCAGGATCGATGCCAATCCAAGTGGTGCGATCGGGGTTTGGGTCGCCGATGTGGGCCTGGATACGCTGCTCGGCAGTCGGAGGAGGCTCGATGGTCTCGGTGTGATCGGTTCGAGGCAGAAACTTGACGAGACCGATGGTGCATCCAATGCCATCGGTGCTGATCTCGTAGTTGAACAGCTTCTTGTCCCTGACCCGCTCTTGGAAGAGGGAACTACGCAGCTTGAAGCAACTGCGCCAGAGACGATCCTGGTTGTTGATGCCGTCCGTCAACCGACCGCGGATTCATTCCAACTTTTGCTGCACCTTTGGTCTACAGCGTGTATTCATATTCGAGATGAGCAGCCGCGAGGGGCCGGAAAAATTGATTGTGTTGGTGTCTGCTTCGTTGATCTGGGTCGCACTCAACTTTGCTGCGCACCCAACTCTGCTGCGCACCTTACCTTGCTGCGCCGCTATCGACTTGCAAAGCCAGCGGGGAGGGATGGCTCGATCCACGTGATTGGCAACGGGACAGCGCGACTTCGCAGCCCCGCTTTTCTTGGTCGTGGCCTCGGTTCGCTGAGCGGCCGCCCTTCCTTCCCGTCGCTTTTCTGGGGTGCGCTCTCCTCTCTCCCGCTCGCTTACTCGTAGATCTGCTGTGCCGGGGTATCCGCCGCTTCATCTTCCGATCAGCGACCCCTGGTCCCCCTCCCCATTCTTCAGCAACATGAGCCAAGACTCCCCCGCCACCTCTGTATCTTGGCCCGGTGCCGATCAGACTGATCTGGCTGCTGAGTGTGCCCTGCAGGCCCAGACATCAATCGCCAATCTCCTCCGAGAGTACGATTGTCTCAAAGCCAGCTCCCGAGCTCTGGGTCAGCAGCTTTTCGAAACCGAGCAGGAGCGCCTGCGACTGGAGCAAGCGCTCTCCGAGCTGGGGACCGCACGCCAAGCGGACCTTCACTTGCTCGACGAGGAGCGGTCGGCCGCCGAGTTTGAGCGAGCTGAGTTTCTGAAAAAGGTTGATCAACTCACAAGCTCGGCTCATTCGCATGAGGCTGAGTCGGAGCAGCTGAAATGTCGCATCGACGTCCAAACCAAGCTCGTTATCGCAGCCCTGGGCGATCAGCGTCAGATCCAAGATGGCTCCGCAACAAGTCATTCCTGCGATCTTGGAACCATTGACGAAGGTCTTAGCCGCGCTTTGGATGAAAACCAACAGCTTATTCGAAACTTGAGCCGCTCCGTTGATGAACGATCTGCTGAAATGTCAATACTGCAGACTCAGCACCAAGTGGCCCTCGAGAGGCTGCAGGAGCGATTCAGCAGCAGTCGGGACGATAAAATCAGGTCAATGCAAGCCCTGGTCGAAGAAAAGGAGCGGCACTCATCCTCTCTCCAGGATCAGCTCCAGTCTTTACAAGCTCGGTCTGTTCAGCTGGAGGAGTCGCTGCAACTGCTCCAAGACCAGCTGGCAGCCCGCCAGGCCGAGTTCGAGGCCCGCACAAATTGCTTGCATGACCAACTTGCTGAAAGCACAGTGCAGATCCAGAGCAAGTCAGAAGCACTTGAGGCCCTTGCCGTTGACCTGGTAGGCACCCGTTGAAAATATGCCCTTTGTTGTCGATGCCGTGTTGCTATATCAAGCTATGACTGATGAAACTAACATCGCTGCGTATAACAGCATGCGCAAAAGATGGACATGGCCTTACTCAAAGCCCAAAATCAGGAATCTACCGAGCAGAGTGCCCATTGGCATTCAGAGTACCTGGCGACGCTGCGCTGTCTTGACGCTGAGAAGGTCGTCTCTGCTGATTTGCGTAGGACAATTGAGACCCTTGAAGCCCGAATCGTCGATCGAGATGGCGAGGTTGAGTTGCTCAGCGCACAAGTAGATCGGCACTCAGCCGCCCTTGTGGAGAATTCGACACAACTCAAAATGGCCCATGAGCAGAGACTAGATCTTCAAGCTCAAAGTGAATCAGCGCTCCATACGGCTCGTCGAGAGCATGAAGCGGCGACTCAGGCTCTCGCGAATCGGCTTAGCAGTGTCGAAAGCGACCTTGTCTGCGCCTTGAGCGAAGTTAAGGTGTGGAAGGATAAACGTGAATCACTAGAGTATATTTCTGCGCTGGAGATCCACGAAGCCTCCGTGAGCGAAAAAATAGCGAAGCCTCTCGACGAAGTTGCCAACAAATTTCTTCAACGCCGACTTTGTGAACTCGAACGAGATAAATCACTGGCACTCTATGCCCTTGGGCTTTCAAAGGGGATCCGCCAGATCCAGAAGAAAGTGCGAAAGTTGGTGCCGCCTTCATATGTGAACCATGACATTATTCAAGACTATCCGGTACTCCGATCATTCGTCGAAAGCGCCTCGGACTCTGAGTCTGATTCTGAAAGTGACCGCCTCTCAGAATCGACAGCATTCTCACATGGCGATGGTATGCATCACTTGCAGTTGGCGGGAGAGTGGACGTTAGCTCCAGCAACGAGCTCCATATCTGACGCGATTATTGCTTCACACTTGATGCTTCCATCACCGACTGTTCTCCGTTGCCTTAATGCAGTCGTGCTGCCAGAGGCCACGGAGAGATGTGATCTCGGTGTTGAAACGTTCCCCCACCCCCAAGATGATCCATCAACATGTCCGTGCCCCTTGCCTGCACAGCTTGATGCTGGCCTTCGTGACCTTGGCAAGGTGTCCCATGCCATGACCGAGCTCCAAACTGTCTTTAGCATCTATATCGCTGAGAAATCTCGACCTGAAATCCAAGAGCAATATTACAAGCTGCATAACGACCACACAGACCTTCTTTGCGAGTTTGAGACGACCCAAGCGCGGCTTGTCAAGCAGGAAAAGGATCTTGAAATCGCTCATGACGCCCACAGAGAATCGCATCGCTCCATAGTTTCGTTGAATGAAAAGATGGCAAGCTTAACTAAGGATCTCCGCGAGAAAACCGAGACTATTGAGGCGCAACAGGCCCAATCGTATCGAGATTCGCAAGCCTGGAAGGAAAGGCTCGATCGCGTCGCCCATGAGGGCCAGACGACTCTTGCGGCTGCTCGCTCTCTTGCAGAGCAACATCAAGCGGAGTTGGACGTTGTTCGACAGAACTGTCAAGAGAGAGAAGAGGAGAACGACTTACTGCGTGCTGATATTACCAATATCCGCGATGCTCTCGAGGCTCGAGTCGCCGAACTTGGTACCACAGCGAAGCAGCTTCTCGATTGCCAGAAAGACCTCCAAACGAACCAAGACGAGCTAAAAGATCTTCGCAAAGTCCACCGTAATCAAACGACTGAGCATATGAGCACTCTCGCATCTCACCAAGCCGAAATTGCCATGCTGAAAGAATCGAACGAAGACCTGAGAGCCTCGCTTTCCAAAGCCCAAGAACTGTCCGAGCAGTTTGAACAGGAAAGCACACGCTTCAAAAACGAATCGGCCTCTCTGAGCGGCCGGCTGGCAGAGGCGACGCTGCAACTGACTCGAGCTCATGAGCAGGCGGATGTCCTGAGAAAGACCCTCGAAGATGAGCAACGCAATCAACAAGATCTGATCAGCAGCCATTCACTGACTCAGCAGCAGCTGATCGACAGTCAGAATTGCGCACAAGCGGCTCAAGAACGTCTGGCATTCCTCCAGGGAGAATTACTAATTGCCCAAAGTTCACTCGATTCGGCGCTCACCAGTCAATCGGCTTCTGCCCAGCTTCACGCACAGGAGCTTGAAACTCTCCGATTGTCAGAGGACGCAGCCAAGGCTGTTACCAGAGCCTTGGAGAACCAAATCGAAATAGAAAAGCATGAACGATCCTCAGCGCTCCTCCGCGAGGCCGAACTAAAGAATAGGCTCGATCAACTTTTCATCGATCTAACCGAGTCGCAAGATCGCACTCGACAGCTCGAAGCAACCTTAGGGCAATCTCAAGAGACAGCTAGTTCTTTGAATATTCGCCTCGCTGAAGCGGAAAATAGCAATGCCGCCCTTCAGGAGGAGCTTGCGGCCGCCAAAACATCCTTGTCCGAATTGGCGGAAGCCAAGGCCAGTATCGAAGCGACGTGCACACAGCTGCAACACACATATGAAGTAGAAACATCCTCGCTCAACGAAATCATCAGCGCCCTCAAAGAGCAGCTCTGCGAGCAAGATCTGGCCGTGTCGCAGGAGCGAGCAATGGTCCGCCAGCTGCAGGAGAGAGTTGGTTTGCTCACAGAGCAGTACAGCCTTGCCGCAAACGAATCGTCCGCGATCCAAAGCAAGCTCGAGGCTCTCGTAACTGAACACGTCAACTCAATTGATCAGCTCAAGGTTCAGCAGGAGTCTACCAACGAAGAAGTTGCGGCACTCCGCGAAGCTGTACGCTCCGAAAAAGCGCATACGACAGTGCTCGCCGCAGAGAACACCACCCTCCTGACTCAGCTTCACCTTCTGGAAACAATTCAACTTGAGCTTCAGTCTGTCCAGACGGAGTGTGTCGAGCTTCGCCAGTCTCGTGATGAGCTTGTGACCAAGCGCACGAGTCACCTTCATCAAATCGACGAACTAGAAAGTCTTGTGAAGTTGCGCTCTCAAGAAACGGATCAACATCTCAGCAAGTGTGCGCAGCTTCAGAGCTTGCTCGAAGCGAAAGAACAAGCTATCGAAACCCTTTCCTCGGAGATGAAGGCCCTCCGTGACTCGTCCGAAGCGCAGCTCAGCGCGCTTCAGGCAGAGCTTGAGTCGCATCGATTGCGGCTTGAATCGTCGCTCAAGGAACAGCAGCAGGCCCTTCGGGAGCGGGACGAGAGCCGAGCACATCACGCCCAGGCCTCAGCAGCACTCTCAGATGTCGAGGCTCAGATGTCGAATCTCAGACAATGTAACGAGGTTCTGACAGTAGAGTACGAGGGTCTCAAGCAAACCCACGAAAAACTCATTGCCTTCAAAAATTCTGAACTGGCTCGTCTGGAGCAGCAACTTGGTGCTTCGATTTGCACCGGCGAAGAGCTCACTGCCGAGGCAACCTTATTGAAGAACGACATTGCGCAAAAGCAAAACCAAATTGATGAGATCTCACTGGATCTCGAGCGACATCGCACTCGCGCTGAAGTGACTCGGGTCGAATACAAGGCACTGCAAGATGAAAGGGACATGAAAATTATCAGCCTCGAGGCCCAGATGACAGACTCGCTCTCCAAAATCAATGAGCTCCAATCCCAGTTTGAGGAATGTCGGCATCGAGAACAAAATGTCCAGAGCAAACTCGCAGAGGCTGAAGCACAGATTCTCCAGCTCCAGCTCCGCCATCAGCCCAGCCCGGCTAACGGTGCCGAGGACATCCAAAAGCTCCAATCAGACAATCAGATGTATCGGGAAACGATCAAAGCTCTGGGTGTAGCAAGTGAAGATGCAGACCATCGCGTTGCCCGCATGCAGGAAAGACTTGATGCTGTCCAGCGCCAGTTCGAGCTGGAAAGAGCCTGCCGTGAACGAACCGAAAGAACGATGAGTGAGCTAGAGAGCAGATTATCGATATCTGGACGATCAGAGAATGCCCCACTCGTCGGAATGTTGCGGGTCCATCCCATATCTCCGCAGGAGAAACTCGAGGCCGCCATGGGTGGAGCTGCATACGACCTTTCTGCAGCAGGGGCGAGTCCAGAAGCAAGTCTCCACGATAGCCTTGGAGCAAAAGCCAGGTTGTCTGGTCACCGATTTACTCTCAAACGCCAAGGTACCTGCCCGCATTATCAGTGCGGTCTGGGGTCGCCGAGTGGATAACCCTGCATGTAGGAAGACCCGTGCGGCTCACAGTTGGCACTCGCTCCCTAGGTGATGATCTTGAATCCACCGTCAAGTCCGAGTTCCCGGATCATCGTCAAGCCGAGACAGTCGGTGGTCTTGCCATGTCTGACACCAAATCGCCCAAGAAAGCTCGGATCGTCTCCGATTCTGGTATTTCAGCCCGTGGGAGCAAGTGGGGAGCGAGTGGGAGGGGGTGGTATCGAACATATCCTTGGTTCAGCAATAGAGTCTGGCAGCTTAATCTCGGACCATTCAATCAACAGCACATATTGGCGACAAGTCCGAGGAGCATTTCCCGGTCGTAAGTACCAACAAGCCCTGCTCATGGCTTTGCAAGCGCAGGTCACTCTCTGATATAGCGGCGACCAATTATTCACCTATAACCTCCCATCTGGTCATCAAATTGCTGTAGGCGACCACTACTCCAACAAAACCACCAAAGATCGACGCCTACAAGATCGCCATTTCGTTTTCCGGCTTCAAGGAAGGCACAGAGTGGAATGCGGCTCTGAAACAGGTACGAGTGAAAATTCCACAGATATGCATCCGTACCTGCACTGTTTTCGCCCCAAGGCAAGACAGTGGAACACTGGCAAGGACACCCTTCCTCGGTTTTTGCTAACTTTTTTTTTTTTTTGCAAACACCGGCTCTCGGTTTAGAAATTGGCAAACTGCATCAAGCAACTGGGCAACGCCGTGATTCTTCCCTCATCCGAGGAGTATGATAAACGAACCAGTAAGGACTCGCTTCTCCTCCAACCGTGCACCCGGCCTGTGTTTCAAACTGGAGTTGGCCGACCCTCTAAACGGCGGCGATACTTAGCGGCTTTTGGTCTGATCACGACCTTGCTTCAGCACATCTGATCAGCCCACCCACATCCAAGACCGTCAAGGCATATTCGGCCTGTCTTATGTCAAGTTGGGTCATCCACGATTACAACTGGGTTCTGCATTCGGCTGCTCGGTAGGCCAATGGCGAATCTGCTTGTGGCAATCGAGGTTTCACCGCTTAATCTACTCCGTGCACGATTATCAGGGGACGATGGGTCGAGGAAGATCCTTACGGCTTCAAGAGTACAGAGACGCCATTCAAAGGTAGGTTTTGCCATTCATACATGGGCATCGCGATCCTGCCGCTTTGGATACCTTGTGCTTGTTCGACTCACGAATCGTTGTTTGACACACACCCCTCACGCCCACTTTAACGGCATCGCACATTCAGGCAAAACATTCTTCATCGCCGATTCTTATCGCGTCGAGAACGCAAAGAAAGAGTTCAGAATTCGCTACCTGAAGCAACTTGTCGAAGACTACGGCAATGGTCATATCGGAACTGATGCTGCTTCGACTGACTTCATCATCCGGGCGGCAGACGATCGAGGGTGAGTGGCCGCTGCAGCGGACTGCATGTCCGTGAATCTGGAAAATGCCGTTTCGTCAGCGCAGAGTGCTCCGCAAGTCCACAATGGCCGGTGGCATCCGTCATACAATGCTAACCCGAGCCTGGCCTGGGTGCTGTGCTGGCTTGTGTGTGTTGTCCAGGCTCTATGATAAACCTACTCTGGACTGGAACCACTTTGTCCAGATGATCCCGCTCACTCCAAGCCCAAAGGCCAAAGCCCGATCCCAAGACACATGACGAGCCGCTGCCTCGCTTCACTTGCCAACAGTCGCCGCACAATACAGAGCACCGTTCTCGTTTCGCTTGCTGCACCGGGCCGCTCTCTGCTCTGGTGGATGGATCGGCGTGTGGGAGTCGGAATTTGGGACGCGACACAGCGCCCGATTTGGCTGGGGGCGAGGGCACGTGATCGAGGGCGCTCTCGCTGCAACGAGACCAGCATCTCGCCGGACCGGCCTCGGCTTGCTCCGCCCACCCACACCCCAGCCAAGTTTCCTTCTCCCAGCCGCGCTGGCTTGTGTCCATCTGGTCGCCCATCTCTCCGTGCCTCTTGCATTTCCCTTTCCATCGACCACCACCCCGAGCCTCTTGATTGGCCGCCCCAGTCGCATCCCCTCCATCCAAGCCGCTGCCCAGCGTTGCATCGCCCACTTCTCTGCTTGGCGAAGCTGACCTCATGGATCCAACTGGCTCTCTCGCGGCCGCGGATGCAGCCCCTCTCGCTGCAAGCACTCCCTCATCGCCCTTGTCACTGCCCTCCCACATCCTCGGCTTCTTTTCCTATTCATTTACCCTGACGCTTTCCTATAGACTCATTGTGTTTGTCGTTACTGCAACGGCACTTCTGCTGTACCTCATCGTCCGCTATGTTGTCTTGAACAAGTACACTCGGCTTCCTCCTGCCCACTCGGCCACCAAGAGCGTCGCTCCTCCGTTTGATCTGCAACCGCCCGACCACGCCGAAGACGACAAAGACGGCCACTCTCAAGGATATGCTGAAGATTTTATGAGTGCATTCCTGTCGTCCATCAAAATCTTTGGCTATCTCGATCGTCCGGTGTTCCACGAGCTTGCCCGCCACCTACAGAGCCGGAAGCTCAAGGCAGGCGAGATCCTGTTTGGAGCAGACGACGACAAGACCGATTTCTATGTCGTCGTCGAGGGCTCTGTCCAAGTCTTTGTCAAGGCTCAGAACTCTGAAGAGGAAGACCCCGCCCTGGAGCCCATCGATGATGAAGATGCCGAGTTTGGTGTCCCTGGGCATCACCTCCTCAACGAGGTTGGTCCAGGTGGCTCAGTCACCAGCCTCTTCAGCATCCTCTCCATCTTTACTGCCGATCTTACTCTGCCCAAGGAAACAGTCCTCCGAAGCCGCTCAGCCGAGCAAAGCCCCCATGAAGGTACCTTCCCCGACGCTTGGTTGCGGGTGCGTGGCTGTTGGTTGTGTGGCTGTTGGTTGTGTGGCTGTGTGGCTGTAGTATCCGAGTCTCGATGCGACTTTGCCTGTTTTGATTGAGCATTAGTTTCTCACCCAGCATCTCTCATTATGCCTTTAAATGACCGATCGAACACACCCCGACTTGACCTTCTATGTTGGTATTGTCACTGATTCATGTTGCTGACCCATGCTCTTGGCCCATCGGTCCCTCGACCGATTCTCCCCAGGAGAAACCCGGGTGTCCCCCGAGCCCACACCTTCGTTTCCAGTATTTCCTGAGCTCAAGCGCATCGAGTCCGGCAACGCCATCAACGACCCTACCCCAACCCTCGGCGACTATCGCCCTGATGAAACGGATCCCAGTCTCGAGTCCGCCCCAGATAGTGGCCGCCAGTCTGTCTTGACTGACATTGTGGCCCGAGCCGCAATCGACACCACCCTTATCGTTATTCCGGCTGAAGCCTTCCGAAAGCTCACCGAAAAGTTCCCAAACTCTGCCGCCCACATCGTTCAGGTGATTTTGACGCGCTTTCAGAGAGTAACCTTCTTGACGCTCTATCGCTATCTCGGTCTCACCAAGGAGCTGCTCAAGATTGAGAAGACCGTCAACGAATTTGCTGGATATGGCCTACCTGACGGCTTCTTCAGACCCGGCACCCTCGAACGCCTGCACAGCTACAGCGCAAACACCTATCGAGCTTCGTTTGAGACCGTATCCTTCACAGACATCGAGGCTGTCGGGAACCACAGCGTCTTGCGCAAGCCCCATCGGCCCCCGGGCCTTGCGTCTCGAACTTCGCACTCTCGCCTGAAAGTGGTCAGAAAGCCACAAGCCGAGGATTCGGACGCCGAGCCGCCCCGCATCAAAACCTCTGCCATCCCAGGCCTTTTACCCAGCGTCAAAACTCCAGCATTTACCAGCGTATCGGCCATGATCCCGCCTGAAGACGAGGAATTCATCAAACAGTCGGTCATGGATTGTATGGCTCAGATCCTGGGTGTCGGCAATACCCCCGTCGACATGCTGCTGCGTCGGCCGGCTCTATCGACCAAATCCAGTGAAGCCCCTACACCTATCAAAATCGTTATGGACGATTCGGAGGCCAGCTCAGCCCAGTCATCGACTTCCTCCTTGCCGCATGCAGCGCCACTCTCTCATGCCTCGTCTCTCTCAATGACGACCGCCGATACCGCCACGGATATGATTCAGATCATGTACTTTGAGCGCGGCGCGACACTGATAAAAGAAGGCGAGCGCAACGATGGCCTCTACTTTGTGATTGATGGCATGCTCCAAGCTTCCATGAAAACCCAGGTTGAGGTCTCTATGCAGCCCAAAGCTCGCCAAACCACCTACGATGCCGAAGTTACTGAACCCCGCGGAGTTCAAACGCGGTCTTTTCGCAAGAGTCTCTTTTTGATCAAGCCTGGTGGTCTGGCTGGATATCTTGCCGCCCTGACAGGTATGAACGTTTGTAATGGCACTCACCTCCACCGGCGGCATCTGAGAACCGATTCTGCCCTGCTCGTTCGCAATCGATTTGGGGAGGAGGCCCGCTTGGTCGTGCTGAGCAATCCTCCAGCAGCTTTCAGCACCCGCCACACTACGGCCGTTTCATGGACCATTACCGTCTAACTTGTCTCGATCACGCTTCGTTTACCACGATGGAACTAAGGCCATGCCTCATTCGTGACAATCCGAGCAAAGAAGGATACCCTCGTCGGCTTCATGTCTCGAGCCAATCTTGACCGCCTCGTGGAGCGTCATCCTGCTATTCTTCTGACTCTAGCTAAGCGACTCATCAGTCAGCTCTCCCCAATCGTTCTTCACATCGATGTCGCCCTCGAGTGGACCACAATCAGTGCCGGCCAGTTGCTCTGTCGCCAGGGTGACCACTCGGATGCACTCTACATAGTGCTCAACGGGCGACTCCGCAGCATCGCTGAACACCAGCGGAATGGGGAGAAGCAGCTTGAAATCCTTGGTGAGTACGGCCAAGGTGAATCAGTTGGCGAACAAGAGGTGCTCACGGACGTGCGCCGACCAGCAACTATCCACGCCATTCGAGACACCGAGATTGCGGTTATGCCCAAGACCCTGTTCAATACGCTGTGTCTTCGCCATCCCGAGATCACCATCCAAATGGCCAAGATCATTGCCACCCGCTCGATTTCGACCCCTCAGCGTCTTCCAGCCTCGTCCATTATTTCCGATTCTCTTGGCGCTGCTGCAGACCTTGGCAAAAACAACGTCAACCTCAAGACCGTGGCACTGCTGCCCGTCAATGGAATCACCCCCATAGCCGAGTTTGCCGACAAGCTTGGCGATGCCCTCGAGCTCATCGGCGCCAGTGTCGCTCGTCTCAATACCTCTGCGGTTATGAGCAAGCTTGGAAAGCACGCTTTCAATCGCCTTGGAAGACTCAAGTTGAACAACTGGCTTGCCGAACAGGAAGAAAGCTACAGGATCGTTCTCTATATTGCCGACGGCGGCGTGAACGCACCGTGGACACAACGGTGCATCCGTCAGGTAGATCAAAGCCCACGCGGCAGTTGCTCAGCAGCTCCGCCTGGATACCAGTCCAGGCGAACGCACTGAGTTCGGCCTGTCCTGTCCTGTCCTGTCCTGTCCTGTCCTGTCCTGTCCTGTCCTGTCCTGTCCTGTCCTGTCCTGTCCTGTCCTGTCCTGTCCTGTCCTGTCCTGTCCTGTCCTGTCCTGTCCTGTCCTGTCCTGTCCTGTCCTGTCCTGTCCTGTCCTGTCCTGTCCTGTCCTGTCCTGTCCTGTCCTGTCCTGTCCTGTCCTGTCCTGTCCTGTCCGCGTTGACTGATTTGTTTCTAACCAGCCTTTGATCACATCCCCATTCTTATGGCGCCTCCTCCAACCACGGACTCATTATCTCATCCTTGGTGGCGATGATGCTTGCCACATAGGCCGACTGTATTCTGTTAGTTGGTCTCGGTGACGGCGATCCATCGATTGGAGAATTTGAGCGACTCCTGCTCGGTATGAAGACTACGGCTCGCAAAGAACTCGTTCTTTTGCACTCAGAGCGCCGATGTCAATCAGGAAGCACCGCACGGTGGCTGAAAAACCGGCTCTGGATCCATGCCCATCATCATGTATGTCGTCGGCCTCAATGCCGGTTCATCCACTGGGCGGTACCGTGGTATCCCACCCCAAACCAACCGAGTTCCTTCGACTAGATGTTGTGGCTTGTTGTTTCCGGGTTCGTTAGGCTGATCCAATAACTACAAAGACGCATCCTCGCTCACAATTCCCACCCCCGTTACCGATCCTGCTGGTGTCCTAGGTCCACATGCCGATCATTGGTCCCAAGATCTTCAATGACAGCCGTCGGCAGGGTACTCTTCTTCATTTGCGTCATCTGCGAGGCCAGCTCTCCAAGTATTATGCTCAGGTGACCGCAAAGGACTTCAAGGCAGATCACTCTGCCATGACCTCGCCCAATATCTATACCGGCATTCGATCGGACTTTGCGCGTCTTTCGCGCAGACTGCTGTCCCGCTCAATCGGCCTTGTCCTCGGCGGAGGTGGAGCCCGTGGCTTGTCTCACCTCGGTGTGATCCGAGCATTCGAAGAAGCCGGCATTCCAATCGATATGGTGGGCGGCACAAGCATCGGCAGCTTCGTGTCGGGCCTCTACGCCCGCGAAAACGACCATGTCTCGATCTATGGCCGAGCAAAATCCTTCAGCGGCCGAATGACCAGTGTCTGGCGCCAGCTTATGGACCTCACATACCCTGTCACCAGCCTATTCAATGGCCACGAGTTCAATCGTGGTATATGGAAGGTAAGCTTAGTGTCTCGTCTGGGAACAGCAAGGCCGTTTTTCGTGTGTAGCTGGGAGGGTATTGGATCGCGACATTCAGGTACAGATTGATTCTCTTGGAACCATCCGGGGTTGCCAGCGCCACCGTCCAGCGGCTGGCTGGGTGAGCGGATAGGCGTGTACTTGCTAATGGGACGGCTCAGGCCAAGTCTGACTAACACACACGGCTCGATGCGCGCCAACAGTGCTTTTCCAATACCCAGATTGAAGACTGTTGGCTCTCCTTCTTTGCAGTGACCACCAACATAACGTGGTCTCGAATGGAAATCCACCAGAAAGGCTACATGTGGCGCTACATCCGCGCGTCAATGTCGCTCTCGGGATACCTGCCGCCACTGTGCGACAACGGCAACATGCTTCTGGACGGCGGTTACCTCAACAACCTGCCGGCAGATGTTATGCGATCGCTTGGCGCCGAGACGATCGTGGCTGTAGACGTTGGCAATGTCGACGACACTTCACCTGTGAACTATGGCGACACGCTCTCGGGCTGGTGGGTGCTACTGCGGCGCTACAATCCCTTTGAAAAAACCGACTATGGCAAGATCCCACAACTCGCCGACATCCAGTCGCGCCTGGCGTACGTGTCGAGTGTCAAACAACTCGAGGAGGCCAAGCGAGTCGAAGGGTGCTACTACCTGCATCCGCCTGTTCACAAGTACGGCGTCCTGAGCTTTGATAAGTTCCAGGAAATTTACGAGACCGGCTACCGGTTTGGTCAAGACATTGTCCAAAAGTGGGAGAAAGACGGTACCCTGCAGAAACGGTTTGGGGTTCGTAAGGACGACGGCAAACCAGGCAAGACTGGGCACGCTCGTCGTGCCTCTATATAGAGAGAACTAGTGCTGTTGCTGTTCCAGCATATCTGGTATAGGAATGCCGGCCTGTCGCCTGTCGCCTGCCACCTGCTGCACTTCATTTCATTTCCTGGTGTACTTTGTATGCACACTTGCTTTCTTTTTACTTTGTCGCGCCATCGCTTTTGTCTGTCTCGCCTGGTCGGCCCAGTCTTGGGTCCCCCTGTCAAGTCACCTCGAATGTCTGCAGCGCACCCGAAACGGGTCACTCGTTGTCGAGTCCAGGGTGTCACTTTTTTTTTCAGATTTCGGAATACACATCCATACATTGGCAGTGGTGTACATAGCCCCGACCTCATGACGAGCGCCGTCCAAGACCCACACGGAGGTCGATCGGCTTGGTCGACGAACTGCCTTGATGTTGCCACCCCGCCCCACCCCCCAAAAAACTCTTCCCACATCGACCTCCATCCGAGTAGATGAGTTGAATCGCACCGACGGCGGAGCAGCTCGAAAGAACCAAAGAGCCTCAGGAAATGACAGGCTTCGCCCGGCTTCCGTGTAGTAGATAGCATGTGATTCCCTTGGATGACCTCAATAATACGTGTATTCTCGTCTAAAAGATTGTTCGCCAACAAGAAACCAAGTGTCCTGTTGCATTTGCACGGCTGTGCCGGGTCTCCAAGGCCAGGGAAGACAGGGTGTCCACACTTTGACGACATGGAGCGCATGTCTCCCCATGATCATGTCAGCCGCAGCGGCGTCCCTGTCTCGGCGACTATTCCAGCTCGAGGAGGGTCTGTCGCTTTCGGTTCACCACCAGTCGAGTTACATCGGGGCGGGAGTAGTGACCGGCCAAGTCAAAGTTCTGGCGCTCCTCGCGAACGCGCTGATGATTCAGGACCACAACGACAACGGCTTCTCTGCCGACGATGGGCTCAAGGACCCATCGACCGTCGGGACCGGCGACGCACGAGCCGCCGTTGGCAAACGATCCCGATGAATGGGCCTTGATTTCGGCTGCCTTCGGGATATCGTCCGGAATATCATCGGCGTGCATTGTGCTGCTGACAGAGATGACAAAGGATCGGGATTCTTGGGCAATGAAGCGAGTGATATCCTCGGTGTTGCGCAGATTGCCAGGCCAAAGGGCAATATGGAGATCCTCGCCTGGAAGCAAGGAGCGGAGAGGTCAAGACGAAAGCGTTGATGGTGAGTGGTAGACATGGAGGGTCAGAGCCTGGCGAAACCTGACCGACAAGACTCAAACCATGCGAGCCAATGAGAAAAGCAAGCATCTGGATCATAGTCCAAGGCAGGCATCAATGGCCGATCGTCCAATATCCGGAACAAACCTACCTTGAGCATAGAGGGCCGCTCTGGAGAGAGGCATCCAGTTCTCGAAGCAGTTGAGGGTTCCGCAGGTGAAGCGGCCGAGTGGATGCACAACTAGACCATTGCCATCCCCCGGCGACCAGGCCAGACGTTCCTGTTTGGGATCAAGAGGTGTCAGCGACAAGGCTCTCCGATAGTCGTCCGCCACCAGCCCAATGCCGGTCTTTACCTCATAAGTTGGGCAGAGCTTGCGATGAGCGCTGGCAATCGTGCCGCGGGCGTCGATCGTGACTGCCGTGCAGTAGAGGCTGTGTCCTCCTCGGTCCTTTGGACGCTCGATGGTGCCGAGAACGACAGCGATGCTGAGCTGCCGGGCAAGAGCGCAGACAGAGTCAAGGTGGCCATCTTCGATGCAAACAGCTTGATCCATGTAGTGCGCATGGATCTCCTTCTGAAGCGGATGGTCCCAGCGAGCGGCATCGGTGCGCTCAAGCCACCAGGGATAACCAGGGACGAGAGCTTCGCCAAAGACGACCAGCTGGGCGCTCTGTTGGGCAGCCTCGCGGATGGCCTCATGGACCTTGGCAAGGGTTTTGGTGCGGTCGAGCCAGACGGGGGTGATCTGGGCCAGGGCGACCCGGACTTCGTCGGTGGAGGCGTCTGCAAAGGCCATGGGAGCAGCAGAATCGATCGGTGCAATCCGAGATGAAAAAGACGGATCTGGAGCAGCGCTTGTGGGGACGAGATCTTGGGCGACGGCGTTGTCGTGGGTCCTTCCCGAGAATGGCGTCAACGAGAACCACGATCGCCGAGCAGCGCCGGGTGAGACGGTTCAGGGCTCGGGTGTCGATCAGAGTCGTCCGATTCACAGCCCACACAGCCCACGCCGGCCAACAAGTCGGTCATCCGCGTGTTGGGGGTGTATTGTTTCCGAGTGAGTTTGCTGCCCAGAGCGCAGGTTCTCGATATCGATAAATGGGTGTGTATTTGGAGCGCCAGGGAAAACAAAAGGCAGCAACCAGCAATCGAATCAGGCGTGCGCGTGATCCGTGTCGTTCATGGCATTAAGGAAAAAGAAAGAAATGCATACAGGGGAGGAGTTGTGGAGGGGACGCAGCGATGGCACACATCTTTGCCAGATCAATCAGTCATCGCGGGCACGGATCATGAGCATCTCATAGACAGACATGACCGTGTACTTTCGGTTCTCAGCCTCGGGGAAGACGATCGACCGGGCAGGGTTATAGAAGACCTCGTCGTCAACCTCTTCTTTCTTGCGGGGCAGGCAGTGCATGAACTTCCAGTTGGGTTTGGCATGGCCAGACTTGGCCATGGCCTCGGTGATCTGGTGACAGAGGAAACCGAGAGCGGCAGGGAGCGAGTCAGCAAATATCACAGCATGTGACAAATCGCGACAACGGCAGCAGCAAGAACAGGGTGATAAGCAGGGTCAGACCCAGGGCACGAGTGTTACCTGGTAGCCGGCAAACTCCATCAGGCGCTTGGCTTTCTCGGCCTCTTGGCCCATCGAGACCCAGGTATCGGTGATGATGACATCGGCGCCGTTGATGGCGACGAGCGGGTCGGTGGTGAAGCTGATCTCGCCATACGATTCGTCGCCGTTTTCGCCGCCACGCGAGTTCTTGAGGGCGAACTCGACAACGTCAGACTCGGGCTGGTAGCCCTTGGGTGTGGCAACCGAAAACGAAATGCCAACACGGGGCAAAGTGGTCATGAGAGAATGCAGGATGTTGTTGGCATCGCCAACCCAGGCGACCTTCAGGTTCTTGAATAGCGGAAGGGGAAGGGGGCCCTCGTGATCGAGACAATCGGGAAGATAGGTCTCGTAGAGAGTCATCAGATCGGCAAGGATCTGCAGCGGGTGGAACTTGGCCGTCAACGCGTTGATGACGGGAACCGTAGAATGAGCCGCCAAGGTCTGCAACAGGGAGGACATGGAAACGGTGAGAAGTGACGCACAAAAGGCGAAGCAAGGATTGGGTGGTCAGAAGACATGCGATACGGGCGAACGAGCGACAGGACGGAACCACCAACACAAAACACCTACCTCAATCTCAGAGTGCTCGCCAACTCGGGCCAGGATAGCGTCAACCATGCTACTGACGACAATGGCAGTGTCCATCAGGGGCTCTCCGCCAGAGATCTGGATGTCCTCCTTGCCCAAAAACATGGGATGGCCACCAAAGTAGGCCCATCCGGCCTCGGCAGAAACACGAGTACGGGTGCTTCGCTTGGTGAAGATCATGGCAAGAGTCTTGCCCTTGAAAGGGAGAGAATTGGGGGTCGAGTGCGTCGACTCGGCCTTCATGAAGGCCTTGATTTCCAGGGCCCGGCGCACGAGCGAGAGAACCTGAGGAGTCGAAAAGTCCTTGAGGGCAACAAAGTGCTTGACGCCGCCAAAGCAGACATCAGGTCCGCCGTAGGGGATGTGGTAGAATGCCTTGCGCTGGGCAAGAGAGTTGGACAGGGTGGGAACAAGACCCTTGGGGGCGGGGCCGCCGAAGGAACGGGCAACGGAGGCCTGGGACGAATGCTTGAGGATGGTGTTCATTGCAGCAGATCGATACGAATCACAGAGAGGACGGTGCGGGATGCGATTTATAGACCGGAGGTTTTCCAGATCTGGCGGGGCACCAAGGTGAAGCGAAGGTCGGGTCAGAATCAACGAGCAGACTGCGAGAATCGATGAGGGAGAGGGATGGGAGACCGGTGGATTGGCAGCATCATTCGTGATCGGGCGCAAAGCCGAGCGGGGACTGGGGGGGTGTGCGACGGCAACCAGAGAGGCGAGCGAAACACGGCGATAACACCGAGACAAGCAGCGGCACTTACTTGGTCAGAGATGTAGTCAAGCTGGACTTTTTCAGACGTGTGGATGTAGCAACAAATCATCGACCTTTGATCTCTTCAAAGGAAGGAGATAGGTCCGAGGTTGCGGAGAACGAACGAACGAGCGGGTGGGTGGCGAGAGAGATGCAAGACAGCGATCGGGCAGCGCCGCAGGTTATATATTCCCGCCGCTGGCGCGAAAAAACGCAGTCGCCTCCGCGATAGGCCAGATAAGAGCATTACGTCAGCGATGACGGGCCGGACACATGACCGCGCGCACAAGGCCGTGCGCAGCGCGTTGCCGTGCGACGGCGGGCGGACACGGCGTGGCGCAGGCGCACGGGACGCGCCACGGGACTGGCTGCGGCTGCGCATGTGCGGCTGGCCACGGGCTGGCCGGGAGGGACGTGTGGCAGTGCCGGTGCACGTGGTCAGCGATGGTGTCGCCGAGTGTGGCGGTGAGTGTCGCAGAGAGTGGACGATGGGCGTCACCGACCATGTGAGTGCACAGCCGAAGATCAATGCCACAGACCAATGCTGCAGACCAATGCTGCAGGCAAATGTCGCAGACCAATGCTGCAGATCAATGCTGCAGGCAAATGTCGCAGGCGCTCTGCGCCCAAGGGCACATGCGTGACAGATGCGTCACAGCCTCGCGATTTTGGCCCGCGCCGTGTCACCAGTCGTTTCGTCACCAGCCTCATTTCTCCACCATCTCTCCTCCACCATCTCTCCTCCTGCATCGTCTCTCCTCCTGCATCATCTCTCCTGCACCATCTCTCCGTTCCGCACATCGCCATCGGCACTCGTCGGCATGGCCCTGTCCCTGCTTCCTTGGCTGCTGGTCCTGGTGCTTCCAGCATCCTCTGTCGTTGCTGCCTCGCTCGATCCCTCTGGATGCACCGCCATCGCCTCGGCCAATCCTCCCCTTTCCAAGGACTATGCCGTCCCAGATCCCTCCGACAACAATGTCCTTATCAACTGCATGAACTTTTGCCAGGACCGCAACAGCAACATCGCCCCCGCCCGCATCGCGGTCTTCTGGCAGCAGTGCTCCTCCAGCCCGCAGATGTATTGCACATGTTTCCCGACCTATGTCAGCTATCCATCGACCACCTGTGGCAGCAAGAGCCCAGGCACATGCGGCGGTGTGCCCTGCGGAGACTGCACAGCAGCCCTCTTCTATGATGTACGTTCGCTCGGCTGCTCGCCATGTTCACTTGGATTGGCTTGAGACATCTCATACCATCAACACATGTCTGTACAGATCACCGGTGTTGTTCGACCACCACCACCACCTCCTCCTCCTCCTCCTCCTCCTCCTCCTCCGCCGCCGCCGCCGCCGCCTCCGGGAACCACCTCGCAAGCCCCAGGATCCACCGGCCCGCCGTCTCCTGCCAGTACCTCGGTCTCGAGTGGCGCACCATCTGGGTCCATGTCGGCGGCGTCAACACAAGCAACCGCCTCGGTGTCCGTTTTGCCCCCGTCGTCTGTCACCGGCTCGGTCATGTCTGAAGCATCGCAGAGCGTCACATCCAATCCAGCCGACACAAGCCTACCCTCCGGGCTGCTCCCGCCCACACCGGCTCCGAGCGGAGGCAGCACCACCGGCAGTACTGCTACTGGCTCCTCTGCGAGCACAACCGCGGTTGTCATGTACGCCACCATTGGCATTCTTATCATCCTTCTCGGCAGCCTCATTATCTATCGGTCGAGGAGAAAGCTGAACCCGTCCCGCAAGCCGAGATCCAGTCCCGACCAGGAGCCTGTTTCGCCACTGATCAGTCATGCCGCCGCCATTGCCATGGTCCCCCTTGGCCGCCAGTCCTCCGATGATGGAATCGGCCTCGTGTCTTTCCGCCAACAGACGCTACCACCGGATTCGTCCTCCCAAGCGCATGCTCAAGTCCAAGCCCAGGATCCAAGCTCTGTGTCTCGAGCGTCTGCGATAGCTGTAGAACCAACAATAGTGTCTGTACCATCGACTTTGACGGAGGAGCGCTTGACATCCGCAACTGCCCAGTCCGACATTATAACGGAGCCGAGCCCAGCCACAGAATCCGACGAAAAGTTCATCTTGTTTGTCGCGATGAGTGCTTACCACCCAACCGCTGACGACGAGCTCGAGATCAACACCGGAGACATCATTGGAATCCGGTTAGTGCCTCGTTTGCGATGACGACGGGCCCTCTTCTCGATTGGGGTACTTTTTCAACAAGCATGGCTCTGCGCAAACTCTGATTGCTCATGCTGGTCCTGTCTGTTCGATCCTCACCAGAAACGGCGACACCACCAAGTCCCGCATGAAAGGCGTCAACACCACCACCACAAAAACCGGATTCTTCCCTGGCCGCCTCCTGACCAGCTCGCTGAGCGCAACTGGGACTGAATCTGCCGGGTCGGTGGTGTCTTCTAGGGCTTACCAACAATCCGTCGAACCCAATCAGCCCGATTCGCAGGATTCTGCCCATGCGTCCCGCTACATCGTCTCGGTGCCGTTTCAGTCCCAAAGACCCGACGAAATAACCCTCCGCAGCCACGATACCGTGCAAGTCCGGTGAGTAGCCCTGTTCAGCAGAGGCGTCGATGGCTGTGCTGGAGCCGGATGCCTACTGCAAGTTCCTAGCAGCTCGTTTACAAGCCTTTTAACCTCTCGCCGCTCTGTTTCTTTCGCCCATGCATCGCCATCTCCAGCCATTGGTTTGAAGATGGTTGGGTTTATGGCACGAACGAAGCCACTGCTCAATCCGGGATCTTTCCATCAACGTATCTACAACCTCTGGACCCTGTCGATGCGCCCCCGGAATACTCTGAGAGCGGCCAGCGGTCGCCACCAGGGAACAAACTCTAGACAGACCCGTTGCCTGCGTGTCGACCTATTTGGGTGTGGCAGCTGCAACGGACACTCGCCGCACGGGCATCATACGACTCTGGATTCCGTGTGATTCCAGATCATGCACGAATCTATGACACTGTCGCTGATTCTGATACATTGTAATTCCATTGCCGCCGTGTTTAACATGGGACGAGGCGGGGCTGCTTTGTCCGTCCCGAATACATGAATGCATGAATGCATGCACACTCTTGTGATTCTCACTGGCAATTTATCACAATCAATTTTTTCCGGCTGCTCGCGGTTGCTCATCTCGAATATGAATACACGCTGTAGACCAAGATGCAGCAAAAGTTGGAATCCGGCCATGGTCGGTTGACGGCATTTGGTATCATCTTGAGCCAATTGACGGTGGTGGTGGGCAATTGGTGTGGAGGAGTGACCAATTGTATCATTGTTGGAAGCTCCACTCCGATTGCGGACAAGAACCACCACCATCTGAATCTCTCTGGTTGGAAACCTAGTCAAGCGTGGCTGTGTGTCAGCGAGATGGCATGATCGTTTGGCTATCAGGCAAGACTCACCTTGACAAGATGTCTTCCCACGACTGATTGAGCGAGCGATGCGTTTCTGGATCTGAATCAAGGACGCCAGTGTGAGCATCTCTGCCAGCCCAAAATGCGCTGGTTTTGAGGAGATTCTTTCTTCCCCAAGGGCGGAGCCAGCCATCGCTGCTATTTTCTCGCCAGATGGCTCCCAAGAGAAAGACACCCCGACCCCGACCCAGGATCACCCAATGACTCTCCTGTGGCCAAGAAACCCGTCATCAAATCGTGTCCTGTGGATTGACCAACCGCGTCAGACCCTTCACCAAGAAGTGCACAGCCAGAGTCGACAGCAGCCCTGCCTCTGGCTGTGCACTTCTTGGTGAAGGGTCTGACATGGTTGGTCAATCCACAGGCGGAACATGATTTGATGGTAGACTTCTTGGCCACAGGAGAGTCATTGGGTGATCCTGGGTCGGGGTCGGGGTCGGGGGGTGTCTTTCTCTTGGGAGCCATCTGGCGAGAAAATAGCAGCGATGGCTGGCTCCGCCCTTGGGGAAGAAAGAATCTCCTCAAAACCAGCGCATTTTGGGCTGGCAGAGATGCTGCGCAGTGGCGTCCTTGATTCAGATCCAGAATTGTATCGCTGAGCAATGAATGAAATGACGCGGTATCAGTGCCTACCGACCAATAGAAAAGCAGAATATAAATGAATGAAACCAAAAGAACCCCTGCTGTCTACATTGGAGCCGGCTGGAGCCGGATGGGAGCGGGAAGAAACAATCCAGAATGCATCCAGGATCGAATGCATTCTGCGCAGCATGAGACACGTGATAAAGTACTTCTGGGCGAATGCCGAGGATCTGGTACCCACCACCGTCAATCGGCTCAAGGTGATACCAAATGCCGTCAACCGACCATGGCCGGATTCCAACTTTGCTGCGCCACATACAACGTGACTTTCAGGTGACCGAGATGAGCAGCCGCGAGGAGCCGGAAAAAATTGATAGTGGGGCTGGCTCCACAGCAAATCCGCCCCGGCTGCGGCCCTTGTGGCACGCCGGCTTTCGGCCTTGGGCGATCTCGCCGCTGCCTCGATTTCTTGCCCTTCTCACCACCACCCCGATCAGACCGCTCCTGCATCGGCTTGCTGCTGCTGCTGCTGCTGCCGCTGCCGCCCAACCATCGCTGCAACAAAGCTTTACCCATGTCCGATGACACACCGAGAGACCGACGGCGCCAGCGTGCCTGCCTGTTATGTGGTCTGATCAAATCCACCAGCCAATTCCAGAACGACGGCTGCGACAACTGCTACGTTTGGGTCAAGACCGACGTATCCTACTTTGAGTACACCTCCGCAAAGTTTGATGGGGCCATCGCCATGCTGGAGCCCGACTCATCTTGGGTAGCCCGCTGGCAGCGCATCGACAAGTTCTGCAGCGGCATTTATGCCATCCGAGTATCTGGCCGCATCTCCAAAAACCTGGAAGATCGCCTGGCTGATGAAGGCTTCAAGTATCGTCCGCGCGACGGATCGGCGCAAGAATAGGGGACCTAAAGACACAACCGGATGGATCGTCGCCATCGACTCAGCGCTGGTGCATCCGCACGATGCAGTCTCGCCCCTCGGAATCCTCACACGGCCCCCAGAGATCATTTCCCCACATCCTCCCATTCACCTCCTCGCCTTGCAAGTCCTCGGGCTCCAGAAATTGACTCCTATACTCCCCCTCGTCATATCATTCTCTCCCGCTCGTATCATCCGGTGCCGTATAGGTGTTACGTTGATGTGCATGAACGCAGCGACCACAATACAGTGGTCGAGCAGAACGTTGTTCGGACCAGAGAATCTGCTGAATGTCTTGTACCTTTCTGTCCCCGGCTTTATTCAAGACTCCACAATCGATTGGGAGCGGGGTCTCCGAGTCGGGACGTCGACTCGGACAAAGTCTAGGCAACACGAGCCAATTTGCCATCGTCTGTGTTGATTCGAGGCTTGACTCTTGTTTTTGCGGTTCAGTGAGCCTGAGGCCTTCGGACTTGGACGTCCGCAGTGGCAGCGATCCCGAAGCCATGATTGCTAGTCAAGCAACTCGACCGCCACCTTCAGAAGCTCCAGCATCCTCATGTATGTCGCTGCTTCAGCAGTTTTGCTCTGCTCCTCCAGATAGGCTGGAGGGAGAGCCAGATCGCCGATCCTGGAGTCCAGGTCTTGGAGCTTTTCGCTGTCCAGTCGCATGTATTCCTGGAGAATCAGGTCTCTCGCTTCGATGTAGGCCAGCTGCATCTGCTGGCCCAGGAGCTGCTTATCAGCATCGGGGCTGGTAATCATGTGCTGAAGCTCCTGACGGAACTGCGAGTCAACGCTCTGCCAATCCTTGTACAGGCTGCCGCTCGAGTCCATCGGCTGTATGCCGCCGGGCAGCTCGCTCTCGACGCCCTGTAGTTCAGAGGGCCCGATGGTCGCAATGGCCGAATCCGACAGCGCCGCATTTGGAGCCATCGCAGCTTCGGGTGGGATTGAGTTGGAGTGGCATTCGGGGTCCTGGCTTTGGGAGCGATGGGCGGAGAACATGGCTCCCAAATCGACATGTTCATGCTCGCTCTCCGGCTGGTACCGACTGTGCTGAAACCGAGGGACTTTGTTGCGACGGAGGGCCAGCCGGCTCTGCATCAGAGTCACACCGAGACAGTCGGGAACCATTTCCTCAAGTTTCGTACAAAGCTCTGCCAGTGTCTTGTCTGGCTGGCACCTGCATGACGAGGCGATACCCGCAGCGGTCAGTATTCGACGACTCCAGAACCAGCAGGGCTCTTGGTGCACTCGTTCATCGACTCTGAATTCGATTCCCGGTCCGGCTGCATACATGACCCGAGGCCCGCTCTCCATGGTGAAATTGGCTGTGTCGCGACGAGTGTGTCGATGACGAATATGTCGTCGAAGGGAGCAGAGACCAAAGTGTGCAGATGGAAAGGCAGTTTTCCAGAGCTGAACCCGGGGCACATAGCCGTATCTGTTGGCATGGAGGGCTTCTCCGACACCAAGCAAAGCCGTGAAGGGGACGACGAGAGAGCCGGTGTCGCACGACACAATATCTGTCAAAGACATCCGTCAAAGGATCGGCCAGGTTGAGGAGACATGGCGATGCCGGTCCTGCCGAGGCATGGCTGGATCTTGTGTCCAAACGCACAACTAGAATGTAATTGCCTTTGTGCGGCTCGACAGGCTCGATTTTCCGTCGGTAGGTTGGGTTGGCTTGCAGGGTGATGTTGAATAAGCAGCGGGACATCTTGCTGTCGAATCGCAATGCTGTCTCCATCTGGGTCCTGAATACACAATCACCAGTCGCTCGCCATGACGAGTCACAGTACCCTCGATTCATACGCCGTGGGAGGACGGAGGGCGATCCACACTCATCATTCGGAGGCTGTCGAGGCGGTTCTCTTGATTGTGCATGGCCTGGTGCATGGCCTGGCGCATGCGGCCTTTCAGGAGCCGCAGGTTCGATTAAAATAGCACAGCATCCTGGACGAGCCGACCGCCCATATCGGACGATGTGGATGTTCGTCGAGATGGGCTACATGAATCGCTGTCGGACACCATGCTCTTCGGTTCTCAAACCAACGGTCAAGACGACATCCCGAGGTCCAGCGTCCCATCCGAGTCGGAACAGACCACATCGTGTTGGCGCAAAGCCCTTCAATTGCCTGATGGATTCAACGCCACTTGCACATTCATGAAGATCACCACGATCACACACGCCGTCATAAACAGCAAGCAAAATATAGCAACATAGACCGACGGAATGTAGCGGGTGATAAAGTACGGGAGTGCTTCGAATGGCCTCTGATCGATCACGACGGATTGATGGATCGATTGCGTGCCCATTTCCGGATCGTGCAGCTTGATCGAGATGATTTCAGTGCGATGGCTGGCGATGGACATGCGCTTCTCGTTCAGAGCCCCCGAGGTTCCAGTGCGGCTGGTGTCCTCTCGACCGGCTCCAGTTGTCATCGACACCATTGAAGACTTCGACAGCCCACCTGCAGCAAGGCGCTCGTTGCTACTGGCCATGATTCTGCGGCTCATTTGGGCAGCAGCCATCTGCCGTCTGGGATCAGGAGTCTCGAGCAGAGCCCGGTTGCGGGGGCGTTTTCCCGTGAGGGCCGCACCGACTGACGACTGACCAGAGACTCCGCCAGAACTGA
Source organism: Polychytrium aggregatum (assembly GCF_025602895.1). NCBI lineage: Eukaryota > Fungi > Chytridiomycota > Chytridiomycetes > Polychytriales > Polychytrium > Polychytrium aggregatum. The sequence goes on from NW_026516428.1 coordinate 31,112, forward strand.
TACTCGTCCCAACGCTCACGGCCGAGACTTCGTTGATGCACCAGGTTCTCGGCCGCATTTGTGTGCGAGAGATGCTGGTGGAGTTCATGCGCGACATTGGGCGGGGCATGTTCATCATGTCGTCGTTGCTGCTCTTGACAATGTCGATCACCGGGATCTCCATGTGCTTTCGGTCCTTGACTTGGGCCTCAATAGAGCCCGACTCGAACGGCACCACCTCCGGCAGCTTAGAGTCGGATTTGGATGCGAGTGGGAGCTCCAAGTCCTTGCCGGAGGAGACGTTTGACAGCCGGTCAGGTCTGGATCCATCCGCTTCGCTCCGTACATCGTTATTGGACTTTGCCATTCCCATCATCCGTGGCGCCAGACGCCCCATGGGAGCCGGCGAAAGCCCCGTGGCTGAGTGACTACTGGTCATTCTCGACACTATTGGCTGTTCAACCGTCAGCTCGTCCCGAGAGGTTCGCATGGAAGGCTGGGACGGTGTTGCGCGAATCAACGACGATAGTGGAGGACTCGCTTGAGCCACCGCGAGGACCAATTGCCCCGGAGGCGGCGTTTCGTGCTCTTCAGCACTGGGTTCTGAAAATTTGATTCCCTCATCAACCGAAGAGTAGCGCGGAGTCCCGTGCGAGAGCGAAGTATTGCTCTTGGAAGTAGTGGCAGCAGCCTGGGATCCCATTGGAGATCCCATTGGAGATCCCACTGGGTATCCCACATGGCTGTCGCTCAGATTGGCAAAAGTCGGCGACTTGAGACTCTCGCTGAGTCGCGAACAGTATCCCGACGAATCTCGGGCCTTCTCTTCGACGCTGGTCTGGTACTCGGACCCCACGCTCTGCTGTCGTTCCAAATTGCGCTGGATGACTTGAGCTACGCTGATGGCTTCTTCGCTATCGATGGTCATCAATGGGCTGAGCATCTGTATCCGGCTGAGACTGTTGCGACTAATCGAGCTTGGCGGACTTGCAGCAACCAGATTGACAGAAATGTTCTTGAGATTGGCTCGTATGGGAGCATTGGGCGATAATTGGGAGGTTGCATGCACAGCTGTCGAAGTGGCCTGGCCGGCCGCCGCCTCCTTCTCCATGGCATCGAGATCTATCACCCTTTCCTTCGAAGGGACTCTTGCGCTGGCGCTGATGCTCTGAACGCTATCGGCATGGGCTGGTCGGATAACGGACCGCTCTCGCGGGGCGGAGGAGTACAGAGACCCCCTGCTGATCCCAGGTGCAATTGACGTGTTTGTGTGCTCAGCCAGCGAAAGCTGGGGGTTCGTTTCTTGAACCGAACTGATCGATGCTTCTGAGTTCAGACGCTGGTGAAGTTTTCCGTATTCGAATGTCTTTCCGCGATCGATTCCAAGTCTTTCGAAGTTGGTATGAGGCAGATGATAGACAAAGTCAAAGTCGTCTTCGTCGTCGTCAGATGCCTTCTTCTTATAGTTTGTATCCATGTACAGAAACTCGAGCTCATCCAAGACACTTTGGTTGAGCTCTGGCGTTCATTCAGCATGTTCATCCGAATGCATGTTCATTCAAAGGCACCAGCTGTCAGCTTTGATCGGTGCGTATCAAGTGCGGACTGAACGATGCTCAAACGACACTCAAGCGTGATCCACAGAAGGTCGCTCTCAGGTAGAGCTCCAGCGCAGCCTGAGCTATCGTCGCGCGATGGCATTTCCACCGACATGGGTCATAAGCACGTATACATGTATGTGTGCCACGATGATGATATTGCCGGACGAGCCCTCGAATGCCTGGTACTTACCCTTGTTGCGCCTTGAGAGAAAGATATATACCATATACGGAATGATGAAGTTGGACAGACTTGCAAAGAACAGCGAGCTCCAATTGACAATTTGTGTGAGCCAGTCACCCGTTTGGAAGGGGATAACGAGAATGAACGGCAAAACGGCAGCAAAGAAGGTTGCCCACTCTGAGCAACGTTCGAGGCAGGCGCCGTATTTGTTTCGCAGTTCGCCACGGATTCCGCACAGAGATCGAGTCGGCGAATTAGTGAATGAGTCAAGTTGAGTGAGGGTGGAGTGGGTCAGTTTGAAAGGCTTGAAGATCCAAAGCAAGCCAAATGTCGCCGTGGGTGCCTGCACAGGTGTTTCTCTGGCACAAGCACCATGGCCGAGGTCCTAGTTCACAGCTTACCATGAGAACAAAATCCGCTCGTAACAAGGTTGAGTCGCATAATGATTATATACACAGGTATCGTCGGTAGAAGCACGGTGATGGAAAAGATGAGATTCAGAATCACAATCATGAGCACGAGAACTGGGCTATTGGCTGCGGTGTTGGTCAGAAACGAGCTGATGATGTTGGAGTTTTCTGGAATCGGCACCGTCACGGCTCCTAAGAGAGTTGTTTGTACGATGAGATGCTGTGGAGACGAAGGCCAGCGCGCAATTTGCCCACGACCCCGTGTTGTTGACCATACTGACGAGCACTATTGGTATCCAGCCCGTCGCAACAGATTCTACGGGCACTTTGGGATTACCAATGATTCCGACAAAGATGAATTGAATGGTGGGCAGCCACAGCGACCAAAATATAGATTTGAATATGGACACATCCTTGTGCTTTGTGTTGAGCCACGAGGGTATCTGAGTGATGAATGCTGTGTTGTGATGGTATTCATGTCAGTAAAAACACGTCGAGCAACTCCAACGACTGCACTTGCTCGAGCCCAGGTGAATTGGTGCCAGACGGGCATGAGAAATGCCACCTATGATGCGTGCGGATAGTGCAGCGTGCGAGCATGATGCAGCGTGCAGAGTTGGTGCAGCGCAGGGTCGAGGTGAGCGGATGATGTCATTACCATAGTTGAACATCACGGTTCCGACGACTTGCGAAACGTCCTTGGTCTCAGGGTGGATCAGGGACCAGTTGAGGCCTTGCGAGATGAACATGATGCACCAAATCACGATTACCGACACTGTCAAGAGGAACGAGACTGGGAAAGCCAACCAAGCATCGTGAATAACCTCAGCTCGGACGAGAAGGCAGCTATGCGATACATTACGCAAACTCGGTCACCGTACACCGCATGCTTCGGGCCACTCTACGCCCCGCCACAAGACTGTGGTCCTTCCCATTACTTACAAAATTGGACGATAATGTTGTCATTGAGGTTGAGGGCCGACAAAGGTGCACACACAAATATGAAAACCTGCCGGTTCACAGCACCGTTGGAAAGTAAAGCCACAGCATCACAGGTGAGTTTGAGTGCAACAGTCGGGGTATGCCCATGCTCACGCCAATGCTAATCCGGGTTGATTTGATCCGTGTTCATTGCCAAGGCACTGCGGCAGCTACCACCGCGCTAGCGAGTCAATGGACAGCACGCATTACCAAATATCCAAGAGTGAAGAGCATGATCGTGTTCTGAAACGGTGAGTTTGCATCGATGTTTCCGGGTTGGCAGATGAATCCAGATTGACTCCATGGGTAGATTGCGAATCCACAGGTCTGCCCAAAGACGACGCCGATAACTGCGTCGAGTTGCTGGTCGAACAAGCATCAGTACGGAAGTGCAAACATATGGAAAGATCAGCCAGTGGCCAAAGGGTTGATTCGGCAGCTCAGGCTATCACGGAGGCAGGTGCGTGCAAACGACTTGGTAAAGCAGACCATCGTGAGCACACGCCGACGGTTTGTGGCATAGCGAGCCTTGAGACCCGCAGCAGCTGCCCATGCTTTACCTGGCACGCCAAAACAATCGTGGCGATGTTGACGGACTGCATTGACAAATAGAGAATGACGTGCATGGCATAGTACGCCTTGCGGCCGTAGAATTGATGCACCAGTGTCACGTACTCGACATTGCGCTGGAGTAAAATACACGGCCACAGGCCGAGATGGAGCTGCAGTCAATGTCTGAAGAATCGTCCACACGCCAACCTGCAACGGCCAAGGGTGTCTCGCCGAGTGCACAACAGATGGCTGAAGTGAATCGAGAGTGGACGCAAGCATGCCGCGCAGAGCAGTGGGTACCCCACCTGGAATCTCTCATTCCCAGGAAATGCCGTGAGGGCTTCAGTCAAATAGAGGGATCCCAGGCCAGAGAGCAAGGCGAAAACGAGAAAGGCTATGGTTGGGCTACAGTCAAGAGCGTTGGGGCAATAAAAGCAAGTCAGATATGCGCCTGAGGACAGCGAGCATAAAACCTCAATCGAGGGTTTTGTCCTGGTGCAATCGCTTGGCGCTGCAATGGTATCATGGCTGGACACTCGCTCCTGCTCAGTACTTACGCAAACCACCCGCACTGCTGATAGAGAAGGGGTATGGTCACGATTCCTGTGGAATGACGAGTCGCCGTTGACGACGGGTTATCATCAGACAATGGCGGCAGAACCGCGGATGCTTGGTAAACCGACGAGCCGCGGCAGGGAACCGAGGTGATTGTCAAACTGATAGACCTACCCGGCCCCATGATGCTGCTGGCAAGCAGCCCAACACTGCCGACAAAGCCGCTGGAAGCGATTGAACAAATGCAGATGAGTTCCATTGCTACTGCTCCTCCCCGCAGGACCAAGATGGACCACGGAGGCCTTTGTTGTGGGTATCCCATCGACCACCAGAGTCCTCGTCGAGCTGTCCCCATTCAAGCTCTCCGGAGAATCATCGGCGATTGCTGTGTCGGCTTACACATTTTTAATATAGATATCGGACATGCTTCGCTGTCTGAAGAATCTCAGTGCAACTAGGAGGGAGTGATGACGATCGTTGTGGCAAGATTTGCGAGCGTCGAGAAAATGCAGAGGATGAAATCGACAAGACGAGTAAATGGAATTGAGACGGCGAGAACGGGAGAACGAAAGAGGGAGGGTGAGCAGAAAGTTGAATCGGCTCGGGCAGTGGAGATGCACACCCGTTCGTCATCGCCCGACATGTCGCAGCATATCTAAGCTTGACCATATCTTCACGCACTGCCGATATACCCCGGATCTAGAGCCTGACATCACATCCGGCAGAGCGCCATCAGCTGATTCGCAGGCAGGCGCCCGACGACATATTGAACAAGCGTGATTGGGCCGATGTGAAGTTGTGTGCTCCGATAGGGTCTGCTGCTGAGGCCGGCGATCCAAGCGACAAGTCCGGCCCACAGACTTGCCCACACCTTGACAAAGCCCTATTACTCTCCTTGAACTGCTTGCGCCGATCAGGTCCTGGTCGATTCCATGGACCGCAAGAGAGACTTTCTCAATTATCTAGTGCAAAGTTTACCATGAACTGCTGTGCCGACAGGTCAAAGCATCCAGGCTCTCATATCGATACAGCCAATCCAGCGAGAAACGGGACTATCTCCTGGCATAAGGCTCCAAGCACAGTCTTGAATACACTTGGTCGATCTCCTGCGTCGATGTGGGAGTGTAGTGCATCCACTCGATGTGGGAGTGTAATGGATGCATTCGACCCTCTGGACAGCTCCATGATGTATCGATATCAAGATACTCGGCCTTCTCGAGTCGCTTGGCTTCCTGGCACTGTGAGCATACCTGGAGATCGAGTCACTTGAATCGCCGTCGCCTGGCGGGTGTCTTTCGCTTGCGGAGAGCCATCTGAGCGAGAAAGCGTCCTTGATTCCGATCCAGAAACGCATCTCACAAGTGGCCCATTTGTGGGTCATCTGGTCACCGAATGCAAACGATGGCTCTCAGTGCAGCGATGCGGAAATCGAGTGTGTGGCGAATGGTCGTGGCCAGCGCGCGTAACAAAACATTTGATCAATCGTCAAAATCACGGGTGTCCCGTTTCATATTGGATTGACTGTAAAACAGCACTTGCCCCCAAGCCCTGTCGGGATGCAGATCCTTGATCAAGGAAACTCATCTTTTAAGTGTGGATGAGCATCATTCCGCTGTCATTAGCCTACCCAGGGTAGATGGAGCGCTCAGTACCGCCAGGGTCCTTACAGTCATCGAGGAGACAGTATTCTACTTTAAAATCCGATCATGCTGTTTATTGAGAGTTCCAGCGGCTCTGGGGATGTCTTGATCGACTCACATGGAGCTGCGGTGATATCTGTTTGAGACGGCGCTCCAACTCGCCAAACAGTGATGACTCCATATCGCCACAGTCTAAATGCTGGAGGAGGGGCATGCGGGGGAGCCCTTCGACCGAGGACAAGTTGGAGCAGGCGCGCAAATCTAGTTTCTCCAGGTTTGTCAACTCAGCGGGAAGGCCTTGGAAGGATCGAACCGAGGCAGGAAGCTGAAGATGCCGAAGGGCAGGCATGAGGGGGCAGCCGCGAAGGCTTGTTGCATGAACTGGGTGCCTTTGCTGGCAATACTCGAGAGTCTCCAAGCGAGGCAAGATGTTTGGAAGGCCACGCATGCTGCTGATTGACGGCGGCAGCATCAAATGTCGAAGATTTGGCGTGGGCGGAAAGCCTTCGAGCGATGTGAGCGAACGGCAATGGATGTAAATCCCCTCAATGAACGGTAGATGTTCTGGGAGGCCATGAAGGCTGGAAAGTACTCCGTCCAAATACAAGATCTTCAGATTGGGTGTGTATGGAAAAGCTTCGAGGGATGCAAGTTTACTACATCCGCTGAGGCTCATCCAGTTGAGGGACGGCAGGAAGCTTGGCAGTCCATGAAGACTGGAAAATGAACCGCTCAGTCTCAGTCTCTTCAGACTTGGCAAACCTTCCAGGGACTCGGGCTCGGATGACGATGGCAAATCAAGCTCAACAAGTGGTTCCCGATAGGTCGTTGGCATGTCAGGGACCACGAGTTCCATTGTGATTCTTGGCACCCACAACCTTGCAAGCTGAGTAAAACCTTGGAGAGACTCGAGTTTGCTACATTGTGAGAGATCCATGGTCTCAAGGGACCTCAGGACTTTTGGCAGTCCTTCCAAGCTTCGTATTGATGGAGGCAATGTTAACTTGACCAATTTGGGCATCTCTGGCATTCCATCGAGCGACAAGAGTGAATGGCACATGAGCTCAAGGCTCTCGAGGGATGGCATGGAGCTTGGCAACCCACACAGGCTGGATATCAGTCCACCCAGCTTCAATCTCGTCAACTTGGGTGTCTGTGGAAAGCCTTCGAGGGACTCAAGCATCGAGGCCTTCGACAGGTCGAGTTCATCAAGCGAGCATAGGCGGGCCATTGGCATTCCAAGGACTTTAAGGCCACTTGGAGGCTTCAGCACCGTCAATTTTGGCAAGTTGAAGAGACCCTTGAGTGATGCAAGTTCAGTGCACCGCGACAAATCCATCACATCAAGTGAATTCAAGATCTCTGGCAGCTCTTCCAAGGTGGCAATTGACTGAGGCAGGATCAACTTTGTCAGCTTCGGCATCTCGGACATCCCGTGAAGTGTTTTCAGTTGAGTGCAGCCCTCGATATCGAAGCGGCAAAGCGACGGAAGTATTGAGGGCAATCCTTGGAGACTCCCAACATTTGTAACGAGTTTGAGGTGCTCGAGCATGGGCATATCGGGCATTCCTCTGAGCGACGTAACGTTTTTTCCCTCAAGCTCCAAATCCTTCATGAAATCGAACCTCCGCGGCATTCTGAGGAGAGGTTCGGTGTCTTTGGGGGCCAATAACTTCATTTTGGGCTGCTGCTCAATGCTCAACACAACGGAGCGACGGCTTTCTCTTCGGCGCCATCTCGAATGTTCCTCATCAAAGTCATACCCATCGGGCTGGATTGCGACGTCCATCAAAGGAGGCTCCCACTTTGCCACCGCGTTGGGAACCTCCAGCACCGATAGACTGCCGTCGCCACCTTTGTGCTGATATCCGATGTATGTTGCATTTTGGTCGACGCTCAACAGGTGGAGTGTCATGCTCTTATCGGAACTATCTGCCTTGTGGCGGCTTCCGGTGCTCTGCTGCGGGATCCCTACTTCAGAGGCCGCTGCCCCCAAGAAACGTTCGAGAATCTCGCGCGACTGTTCCATGACCACTTTGAGGATGTTGCCTGACAAGCTCGCTTCGGAAAGCGCTTCGGTGACGACAAGGGCCAACGATATCCAAAATCCATTCGGGACTCGATCGGCGGCAGATACGGGCGGCTCTGATTCAGAACCATACTGCTGCTGGGACGACGCTCGGAACCAAGCCATTTTCTTGGCCATACCCTTCAGATAGAGCGATTGAGGGAGTTTGATGGCTGTTAAGTTCGCGATCGGAGGCAGACCTCGGATCGATTCCAATTGATCGCACATCCACATGTCCAAGATCTTGAGCGAGTTTAGTTGGGTCGGGAATCCACTGAGCGTCTGGAGTGAGCCCGGGAGACGGAGAGTCTGCAGCTTGGGCAAGGGCGGGAATCCTGCGAGAGTCTCCATTCGGCTGCAGCGACCCATGTCTAGCAGTATAATTTGATCAAAGTATTGATAGAGGCAGTCGATGCTCTGGACAAGCGGAGGCAGGTATACGACTCGGATGTTCGGCAATTGTGATAGTCCTTTGAGGCTTTCGAGCTTTGCGCACCCGGACAAATCGAGAGAGGCTAGAGCGGGTAGACGCTCTGGCATTCCCTTGAGGTCAAAGATGTTGCACCGAAGTGTCAAGGATTCAAGTTGGGGCATCTCTGGACATCCGGTCAAGTCTATGACTCTGCCGACAGAGTCGTCGACGGCAAGATCTTTGATACGCCTCATGATTCGTGGCCTGTCCGATAGCATGGAGGCTGCGCAGTTGATCAATCGGAGGTGAGCAAGTCCCTGAAGATTATGCAAGATGCACAATTCGTGCGGGAGCAGCTTGGAAACTTGCTCGTCGGTGTGGAGTGGATGGTGTTCGAACCGGACGATGCTGTATGTTGAACGGCAGTCAGTAGCGCCGCATTTGCCCTTACACCGCAGCTGCCCGTTTTCAACCAGCACAATGGAGCTGTCGAGGATCTTGAACTGATCCTGTGGACTGAGTGAGCGGAAAGCGTCGTGGGCATCATCGTGGCATATTTTCCAGTAGCCGACAGTGTCGAAGGGATGGCCGAGACCCAGGCCCTTGCTTCGGGACGTGATGGCTTTGCGGAGGGCCTTGTGCCGAGGGACAGCCGCCCAGAGCGACAGCTCCTTCTGATATGTCTCGAAACTCGTGGGATATCCGTTCTTGCGTGTGAGGAAGTGGCATATTCCCTGGAGGATGCTCTTCCGACCTATCGATTTCTCAACCTTGCCAAAGATATCGCGGACTTTCACCCTGTCTCCAAAGTGGGACTGGGCAACTCGAAACCAGGCGTCCTCAGAAACAAGTGAGAGTACATTCTTGTACTGTGGCGCCAGGTCGGGAAGGAGAGCCAGGGTTCCGCCATCGATGGCAGCGATGAAGGCGCCGTTGCAGATCAAGATCGTGAGGATGTCATGGCTGGCGAGAGAGGCACAGACACGGCTGGGATGGCCGGAATGAGGGCTGTCCTGTTGTTCGGCTTCGGTAATGGAAATTATGCCACCCGTCGGATCGTCCTCCGATGTGCTCTTGTGGGACATGCTGAACTGCAGCGGAATCGGGCTGGCGACCAACGATGGAGGAGAGGGCAGCTGCTTTTCTGGATGCCTGGGCTTGGTGCTTTTATCTTACGTTCGGACATTCGGCTGGCTGGGCCACCCATCGGACATCCCGCCTGGCTGCGCCGGTTGTCTTGCTCCCCGATTTTGAGCATTGGCGCATGTTATCACTCAAACCATTTGCGTGCTGGCCATAACCGTTCAGTGATGCGTTTCTGGATCTGAATCAAGGACGCTTTCTTGCTCAGATGGCTCTCCGCAAGCGAAAGGCACCACCCAGGCGACGGCGATTCAAGCGACTCGATCTCCAGGTATGCTCACAGTGCCAGGAAGCCAAGCGACTCGAGAAGGCCGAGTATCTTGATATCGATACATCATGGAGCTGTCCAGAGAGTCGAATGCATTCATCACACTCCCACATCACCACAGGAGATCAAGTGTATTCAAGACTGTGCTTCCCAACCCAACTAAACATTGAGATTGCCAACCAGGACGGGAAATAATCGCATGGCTTGCCCACTAGAGCCAACAGAAGGAGGGTATTGATGCCATAGTGATCATTTCTGAGGGGAAAGCTGTAGATATTGATATGGGCATTCGTCCAGGTCGGAAAGGCGAGGCTGGTGAGCTTGGCAAGACCGCTTGTTCTCGAACCTCACCACCAGATGTAACCCAGCATCCCTCGCTTGCTCTTCTCAATGGCTTTGATCTTGGGGTCGGCTTGGTCATTGCCATGTTGGTGAGTCCTCTTGTACCAGCTGAAGGCAGTGTCAACGTCCTTGGTGACGCCAAGACCACTTTCGTAGCAGAGACCAAGGCTGAATTCGGCAGGCGCATATCCTTGGTCCGCTGCTTTGGTATACCATTCAACCGCCTTGCGGTAATCTTGGGTAGTTCCCCTGCCCTTCTCGTAGCAAACGCCGAGCATGTGTTGGGCAGCTGCGTCGCCATGCTCTGCGGCCTTGTTGTACCATTCGACTGCCTTGACGTTGCTCTGAGCAACCCCTTGGCCATTCTCAAAGCAGGAACCGAGCCTGTATTGCGCAGTGGTGTCGCCTTGATCGGCTGCCTTGGAGCACCACTCGACAGCCTTCTCGTAACTCTGCACGACTCCACGGCCGTGGTAGTAGCAATCGCCGAGATGGCTCTGGGCAGCGACATGTCCCTGGTCGGCCGCTTCGCTGTACCAGTGAGCAGCGTTGATGATGTTTTGGGACACTCCCTGACCTTCCTCGAAGCAGCGGCCTAGTTTGTACTGAGCGTCTGCGATTCTCTGGTTGGCCGCCTCTGTGTACCACTTTACGGCCTTGGTGTAATCTTGGTCGATGCCATGCCCTTCGTAATAGCATTCGCCCAGGCTATACTGAGCAGAGGCATGGCCTTGCTCGGTAGCGCTGGTATACCATTCCACTGCTTTGACATAGTCCTGGGTGACTCCTTGGGCGTTCTCAAAGCAAGTACCGAGCGAATATTGCGCTTTTGCGTTGCCGCGCTCAGCCGCCATGGTATACCATTCGATGGCCGCGGCATAGTTGCGTTCGACGCCCCGACCATAATGATAGCAGAGCCCGAGCATGTACTGGGCACCCGGATTCCCCTGTTCGGCCACCTTTGTGTACAGTCTGGCGGCCTGGACGTAGTCTTGATCGACTCCCCGACCGTAAAAATAGCAGGAAGCGAGGCCGTGCTGAGCGGCCATGTTTCCCTGCTTTGCGGATTTTGCGTACCACTCTGCGGCCTTGGCGTAGTCACGGACAACGCCACGGCCGTGGTGGTAGCATTCGCCAAGATTCCACTGGGCGACGGCGTTTCCTTGATCGGCGGCCTTGGAGTACCACTCGGCAGCTTGGCCGTGGTCTTGCACCACTCCTTCTCCCTTTTCGTAGCAAGTGCCAAGGATCAACGAGGCGGCGGCACTTCCCTGGTTGGCGGCTTTGGTGTACCACTGGACGGCTTTGAGATGATCCTGGGAAGCCCCTTGCCCCATTTTGTAGCAACTGGCCAAGATTAGTTGAGCAGCGATGTGGCCTTGTTCGGCAGCTTTGGTGTACAGCTCGAGAGCTTTGTTCTCATCTTTGCTGAAGCCGATGCCGTGATGATGGCAAGATCCGAGCTGAAACTCTGCATACATGTTGTCTTGTTCAGCAGACTTGCGCATCAACTTGATGGCCATCCACGGGTTCTTTGCGAGCCCCCAGCCGTTGAGATAGCAGGACCCTGTCCAGTATTGGCTATCGCTGAGGCCCTCGCCGTCGAGCTTTTCAAATAGTTCTACTGCTTTGGCTTGGTTCTGGGCCGTTCCGAAGCCGTGGATCAGACATACGGCCACAAGATGCCTGGACAGCCTATCCTGCTCCGAGCCGAGCTGGCAGAGCTCAAAGAACCTGCGGGCGACAGGAGAGCTCGAAGACGACAGCTTTCCCTCGACCGCAGCCATGCATTCGTCCTCACCAAGAGGAAATTCCGCCGACTTGTTCTCCCGGATGAGTCTGGCGCCCATCATGCGATCCTGCTGAGTGCCTAAACCAAGATAGTACATCCAGCCGAGCATGTGGGTTGCGATTGGCCTGAATACTTTGTCGGTGGACTTGCTACTGACTTCATTCCAGTACGAAAAGGCGTCTGTGTGCCGCTGCGCACACACCGAGCCCTGAGAGATGGAGCCAACCCAGATAGAAGTAGGCCTCGAGGCTCTTGGATTTGGCAAGATTGCGGTAGATCGGCCGGCGGTATCCAGCAGAGGTGTCTGTTCCTTGCTGATCGGATCGACCCCTGCTCAGTTTGAAGAAATCCTTGATTGCCTTGGGTGGTCTCTTCGCGCGGAGCTCTCCAGCTTGGGTCAGGAGACGGGCAGCGACTTGATGATGAGCATCCTTGTCGCCAGCCTGATATCGATCTATGAGGAGGAGCGGGATATCGTGATTCACCGGAAGGTCGTCATCGCAGAGCCCGAAGGTGGGGGGCGGAGGCTGGGGTGTTTCGACGGGCTGGGTTTCTCCGCGTGCTGCCATTACGGCTCATACTGCTCAGGATTCTGGACATGGGGATTGGGGAAGTAACTGGGGAAGCAATTGGCGAGGCGATTGGGGAAGCAATTGGGGAAGCAATCGGCGATGTTGTCGTGAACAGCTTCAGGGGCAGCGGCGATATCGGAGAACCAGGGCCGCTGCGCAGGGTCTTGGTGCCAGCAGCATTCGATCAGCTGCCATACTTCATCCGGGAGGCCCTCGAATCGCCTGGGTCGGTTGCCACGGATGACTCGAGTGGCAATCTGACCCGACTGCATAAGCTGTCCGTCGACTGTCACCCAGATCTCGGCCGTTATTGAGTACTTGGTACATGGTGATGCCGAATGCGTACACGTCCGTCTTCTTGGTCGAGGCCTGTAGGGTGGTCGTCGTCGAGCATCTCGGGTGCCAGAAAGTCGGCCGTTCCACAGAACAGAGCCGTCGAGTGCGTCCGCGCTGCTGCAACCGTCGCAGTCCGCTGGCCGTGCAAGACCAAAGTCTATAATGACGGCGTTGAAATATTTGTCAAGAAGAATGTTTTGTGCCTTGATATCGCCGTGGGACCAATGTTTTTCATTGTGGAGGTTACTCCATGCCAGAGGGCAACCCTGGCCGAGGAGTCGAAGGCTTTTTCGGCAAGATCGCGGGGGGCGGCTCGGATGTATTTTGCCCAGAGAGCCGTTGGGCCATGAGCGGCGAGACCATGAAGGGGCGGATGGCACGACCCCTCGGCATCTCGATTTGCAGGCCTCCCCGAGAGCGGCAGAACGTTTGGGATGGCTCCAACCGATGCCACACATTGACTTCGCGCTCAAAGCTCGTCTGTTCGTCGCTGTTTCAAGGTGGTTCTTCAGCCTGTTTGACGGCGACATCCATGTTGCCCAAGGCGAGGCCAGTGTAAACATCGGCAAAGCCTTCCCGCTGTCGATAGGCTCGGGGGACCGATTCGTGACAGCCTCGCTGGACAGATACCAGGGAGGGCGGATGGATGACACTGGGGCTGGGGCGACTGGCTGCGGCTTGCTTGTTTCAGTTCGATCGGCCATGACCTGCCAAAACCAAAGCGATGACGAAAGGCAGGACCGTGGTAGATTGAGAGGGCCGCGCGAGACGACAGGAAAGACAGAGGCCGCAGGGGCCTTTTGGAGTTGATGGCAAGCCTGAGGAGGCCGGGGGATGTGCTGGGCCACTTCCATCTTTGGCAGGCGTGGGGGGCGTGGGGCTTGTTTGGGTGGCGGATGACCAGCCGCACACAGGGATTCAGTTGATGGGGCCCTTCCTCCAACGAGACCCAGGGCTGGGCCCCTCTCCCGTCCCGGCCGCATAGCTGGTTGTCGTGGAATGGACCTGTGTATTCAAGGAAACGATAGGCGCCGCCAACTGGCCATGCATACAAAAGTTGGCACGGATCCTCTAACTTGACCCGGTCGGGCGCAATGGTTGTATAGCAAAATAGAGATTATGGCCTGCCACGAGAGAAGGCCGAGGCAGGTTATGGCGATCGACCAAGTGTCGTTGTCGGACGACACTCTAGGCCACGAGGCTTGTGACGGCTGAGGCAGGGAGGCGGATCAAAGGCCGATGGCTCCTCCACAGACTTGCGGCTCGGGAGGCCAGACCGCATCGCCGGTTGGCCGGCCGAAGAGGATTGGTTTCGTCCGCGATGTACAATCTTGAAGACCTTGGCAAAGCTCTCTTTGAGAGGAGTGTGCCGAGGACGACGGGCGCCAGCTTGCCGTCGCCCTCCGCCCTGTGCTGAGTCGAAGAGGCGATCTCGCCCCATGCCTGAGGCGCCCGTGTTTGGCAGGCTGGCCCCAGAGGCAGAGAGCGAGGCCGGCGCTGGCGTCGAGGAAAAATGTGCGTCTCGGTTGGGAGGAGAGATTGAGCGGCGTGAGAGGAAGCTCCCGAGGCTGCCAGTCATGGCGCCCTTTTTCTTGTGATGCTGGCGCCTGTAGTCATCCATCAGGTACTTGATCTGGATCGAGTTGAACGCGCCGCGCCGTTTCTGGCGGATCAGGGCGATCGCATCGATCGGGGCGATTCCGGCCTCGACCAGGGCGATTGCGACCATAACCGGAGCACGGCCAAGGCCAGCAACGCAGTGCACAGCCTGAGCGTGCGTGCATGAGAGGGACGGAAGCAGTCAGCAAGTGAGGCACATCCATCTGGCGAGGCACAGGAATACGGCAGGCGATTCAAGGTCGAAAGAGCTGTGGCACTTGCGCGATCCACCAATCTCACCCTGCGCTCACACCAAGCCGGGATACCTACGATAGCTGGACCGGACTCGGCGCTGAACGTCACAGGAACATGCGATGCCGTCGGGAAGGGGCCAAATCGACTCTCGCACAGCTGCAGGAAGGTTTCGATGGCACAGGGAGCCGGGATTCCGCCGTCCTTGATCATCAAGTCGGTGACGTGAATGCCGCCGTTCTGGAAATACTCTCTGGAGTACGTAGGCTCACACAGACGCACAATGTCGCTCACGGTATGCTTCTTGAGCTCCTGCAGATTCCACACAGTATCGAGTCTGTTAGTGAGGGCGCATGGCAAGGCGTACGGCAGGCGGCTCCAACCCAATCCGCAGCGACAAGTCCAAGGGTCAGAGAACACTGGTCCAGGAAAGCACAGATGACACTTGATTCTGAGTCCACAAAGGGCATGCTGGCTCTTAGGCTGGAGAGCCGCGGTACAAGGCAGATGGGTCCGTACCTCCAAATAAAATCCTAGGCTGTCCTCGGTTGGGCAATCCATGATAACGAAACGCATGTGATTTACTTCGACGAGGGACATGGCACGGACCAGTAAGCCGGTACGGCTCGAGGGCTGCACGCTTGTCATGTGTGAACGGTGAGGATGGCTGAAAGCGATACGGTCGCGAATGGCGGTGGGCGATTTGCAGCGGCGAGAACGATAT